>NC_043968.1:48103556-48401056 GCF_902148855.1 Sphaeramia orbicularis | reverse complement strand
TCAAGAAATCTTACCAAGATAATTTTCACTTGTTCCATTGACAGATTTATTGCTTAATTCAAGATTATTTTGCTTAATTCAAGCAAAAAATCTGCCAATGGAACAAGTGAAAATTATCTTGGTAAGATTTCTTCAAGTAAGATTTTCAAATCTATTGTCTAAAAATAGGTTCTTATATCTTACTAAAAAGTTACTTTTTAGGTGATTATGTCTTATTTTAAGTGTGATGAGATATAGATTTAGATTTTTTCCAGTGAGTAAAGTCTGAGTGCTGGTCAGCCTACAGCGCAGCAGCCGTAAAGCTGCTATTCATTGATTTCATGAAGCCAAATGGTTGCTGACACAGGGGCCTTGACCCCGTATCCCTTCTCAGGCCTCAGGGGTCCTCACCACTTAGCCCTACTGCTTCTCAAATGACCTGACTCATTCAGGTATATGGTGTCATTTAGTTTTGAATGGAGTGAACATGGCCTCTCAGATGAGGGCAACAAACATGTTCTTGTAGAAATGGGCACAGCAACTGTAGCGTCAGTCTCACAGCATTGTCAAAATTGGAGGCATTTGACTTCAGCAAAAAGTGTAGGTTGCATGCATTTTTTACATACACTACAAACAAAAAGTTAAGGATATTTTTAATTTTGGGGCAAATTTTTTCAGTTGGGATTCTTGCACAGTGCTTTTAACTTTTTTATGTGTGAACTGAATTGAAACACATTTTTTTTAATGACCAGATATTATTTTATTTACAAATGGCAAAAATGACCAAAAAATGACAAAGAAAAAAGAAATATCCTTAACTTTTTGTTTGTAGTGTATATATATTCGAAGTGAAAACCGACGTGACTGGCAACATGTGTACAAAGGCATAAGAGTCTGAATACAATAAAATACAGTATATACACGACACTTAAAATGTGTGTTTCTGCCAGTGATTTTTCATGTCCTTATATAGACTATTTGTACGTGACTTAAAAACTAAAAATCATGTTGTTCCTAGTAGTATGGGAGATGGATGACACTTTTAGAAAATAAGTCATTTTTACATTGTTTTATAGTTTTCTGCCTACAAAAGAAAATGGACTTTTTCCCATTTGCACAAACACCACCAGCTTTGCTGACTCCATCTTCAAAACCTGAGCTTTATTAATCATTAGGGATGCACCGATGCCGATACCAGTATCAGGTATCGGTCCGATACTGAGCACGGGTACTTCTACTCGTACTCATTAAAGTGCCCCAATACAAACACACCGATACCACTTTACGGCAGCATGATGTTCACATTTAAGTGCAGCAAGTGTGTGGTGGAGGAGTAATGTCAGCAATGTGGAGATTTTACAAAATAAAGGATGGTGACAAAAGTAACGGTGACTGAAAGTTATGTTAAAGACACAGACGAATACAGATGGAGCGTTTTGGCCATCCTCTGCCTACATTCTGTACAAAATTCTGTCTATTTTCCAGACAGAGAATATTGAGCAGTACCACCGGGAACCATGGAGGTAGTGGATCTTTTCAAAGAGTGACTGTGAGTTAGTGACATATTTATGCCAACTACCCTCATCAATATCAACATTAGCATCCACATTAGTATTACCCTCCTCTGTTGTCGCCATGTTTGTTATTATTTACTTTCTTCTTTGGCTCAAAAAATGTTACTCTTCTTCATAATATTTGGCAAGTATGGTTAATTAAGAGCAGCACCCTCTGGTGGACTGATTGAGAAACACATTCCAATTGTCAGTAGCAGCCCTTTGTTACTTTTGAAAATGTGCTTTATTAACTCCGCCGAGGAGATTATGTTTTTGTCGGCGTTGGTTTGTCTGTCTGTTTGTCTGTTTGTGTGCAAGATAACTCAAACAGTTATGGATGGATTTGGATGAAATGTTGACACTGAATGTTGAAATGAATGTTGATACTGGCAAAAAATTATTACATTTTGGTGGGGGGTGGGGGGTGGGGGCGCTGATCTGCCTTGGCGGAGGTCTGCGCTCTACGAGTGCTTTTCTAGAAAAGACAGTGCAGACCTCCGCCAAGGCAGATCAGCGGGCCCCCGTGGCCCCCGTGGCCCCCCATCCCTGATCACCACCAAAATTTAATAATTTGTTCCTTGTGCCAGTATCAACATTTCTTGAAATTTTTATCCAAATCCGTCCATAACTTTTTGAGTTACCTTGCACATGGACAGACAGACAGACAAACATCGGGGGGGGGGGGGGGGGGCACTGATCTGCCTTGGCGGAGGTCTGCGCTCTCCGAGTGCTTCTAGTTAATCATATAACGTTTTTGGGGAGGGTGTAAATATAGACATTGCGAGCTGTGGGGGTGGAGGGTGGGGTGTAGAGAGAACGTGTGTGTGCTCCATAACTTCTAAGTAGCTGGCACTTGAGCATTTTTTTTGTTTGTTTTTTTTGCACTTGGGCAGCTCCTTTCACCGCTAGGAAGCTTTGAAAAAGATTTTAGTTCAATAAAAACAAGAAAAAGAATAACCTATTGGCTCAGAGGCAACAGCAAAATATAATTTATTGGTAATGTCATTTATCAGAATACCTGACATTTCTGTGAACCCTCAGCGTGTGCAGCCCACTATTACAGGCCCACACACTAAATAAACGACTTTTAATTAACCCGACATAGATAAAAAAAAAAAAAAAAGACTCATGGAGGTTTTCTGAGTGAAACCATTAAACATCTCTGTGAAGTAAAACTGCTTCCTGCACTAATACATTTTTCTTACACTGCACTCAACATACAGATTTGACTGATGATGTTTTCCATCCCAGTAAGAGCTCAGACTCACCTCACACATTCCTCCCAGGTTCCTTGTCATTCTTATATATTATATATTAGAAATCCATTTTCTGTCCAGTTCATTGCTGTGATAATTCTCATTCACCATCCTTTCTCCTGGCAGTTGTGCAGTGTTTAATCAATCTCTAGAACTGAACAATACCGCTGTCAATAAGATGACATTTATCATTTACTGGAGACAAGGCTGCCCTGACACTTCACAGAGAACGATTTGCCTCTTAAACCTCACTCTGATGTACCACACACTGGAACAACAGTCAGCTCTGCTCTTCTCAGCTTGTAATGTTGTAGAGCTTAACCCCAAATTTCAGCTGAATCTTCAGGACTTACAGGTATCAGCCGGTAGTGGCTGATGGCTAATGTAAGGTTTAAAGACCAGAAATACTGGCTTTGATGGAAAATAAAGCAAAAATAAAAAGGAGACAAAAGTAAATTGATGTTTTGTGCAGCTACTGACAATACAAACCACACAGAAAAAAAGAGGGATTTGTGGTTTCTGAAAACAGTGCTAAGGTAACAGAACTACAGGGTGTATCTGAAAAAATAGACCCTCAGAAGAAACAACAAAAAACCAAAATACGAAGACATTTTGAAAATCTGCTCATATTTGTTTATTGACCATGTAATGCCACGTTTCCACTCCGTGGTACCGGCTCGACTCGGCTCAGCCTTTTTGCGTTTCCATTATGAAAAAGGACCTGGAATCTGGTACCCGGTACTAGTTTTTTGGTATTACCTCCACCGAGGTTCCAAGCAATACTAAACCATGACGTATAACACTGCAGACCACTGCTTGGTCAGACAGTTTCCTCTGTGACCCGCCGTTTTACAAAAAAACAGATGTGGAAGTTTACAGTATAATATCGGTACATTAATCCACATGATAACAGTCCAAAACTACACCATGGTCAGTCGAGGAGATTCAGTCTTTGGTGTCCGACATAAAAATTCAGACGAGACAACACGCAACGAGCGAGTTTATCAGCAACTCTCTGAACAGACGACACGGAAATAACACGCTGCATCGCTATGACGTCCAGGTACTGTAAAGTCAGTAGTATCCTGTAATGGAAATGGTCTCCAGGAATACCAAGTGGAGCTGAGTCGAGCTGGTTCCACGTAGTGGAAAGGCGGCGCAAGTCTCCCTTGATTAACACCAGTGTCCTGGGTCAGTTTCCATGCTTCAGTGAACAACGCTAATTTGAATTGTGTAAAATAAAAGTCTTTTGTGCATGGAAGTATAAGGATTAATATGAGCTCCGTCACCATGGATGACAAGTTCCATTGGTCTTTTACTTGAAGGCATAAAACAGGGCAAAAATAATTACATGTTAACTCCCTACCATTGATACAAAGATTTCACATTAATAACAGGTTTGAGTTTATCATGCCAAACGCAAGGGGTTAATGCTGTTAGTGAGGATTCTTTAAGCTTGTTTCGAGCTGACCATTTAAAATGTGAAACATTTCAGTCAGCATACAGAATTCATTGCATCAACACAGCTGAAGTGGAACTCCTGAGGCAGGACAGGGGCATGATTAGGTGTGCCATCGCAGATATGTTGAGGAGGGCACAAATTATCGTGGTAAGGAACGGGGCCCATGTGGAAGACTAAACCTGCTGGAACCCTTCGACTAACAGAAGTGTGTTCCTTCAATTCAAATCCTGAAGTGTAAAATCCAAATCTGGACTCACTGAGCAAATTTTGCTATTAATTTTCAGTTTCTCACTGACGTGTGAAATCTTTGTATCGATGGTAGGGGGTTAACATGTAATTATTTTTTTCCTGTATTATGCATGCAGGTACAAGATCAATGGAACTTGTCATCCATGGCAACGGATCTCATATTAACCCTTACACTTCCATGCACAAAAGACTTTTATTTTGCACAATTCAAATTAGCGTTGTTCTTTTCTTAAATTAGAAAAGATTAGACCCTCACTACAAGGTTCCTCAACTAAATTTCTTAATAAATGGCAATATTTTTTGATTACTTTCGATCTTTACGAACACTGCCTTCAGATTGATCTCTCACACCTCCACCCTACTCTCTATTTTGTGATTGTTTAGGTGTTGTTTTTAGTCTTAATTCATTCTGTCTACCAATTATTGTCACATTTGATACATCTATGTAATGCCTAATATTTTAAAGTAGGTACATGTATTTACAAGCTATGTCTTCTTTTTTTAAAAGTCATTTATTTATTTATTTTTATTTATTTTGTTGTTGTTTTTTATTCTCTTCTATTTCCGTTGGCTCAGTTAATATTTTTGTACATCACAGATTTGTTACTGCTTGTACTTATTTGATTTTCTACTGCTTAGAGACTATGTTATAATGTTCTTATTCCTGCTGTTGCCCCTTCTCATAGGGCCATGGGAGTTGGTTTGGGCATGGGGGGAAAATGATATAAAGGGCAATGTGTAATGAATGCACTGTAATTCCCTTCCTTTGTATGTACTCTACATTGCTCAAAAAAAGATGAATAAAAAAAAAATTAGCGTTGTTCACTGAAGCATGAAAACTGACCCAGGACACTGGTGTCAGTCAAGGGAGAATTCCATCGTCAATAAACACGTATAAACAGATTTTCTTTGTCTTCGCGTTTTGGTTTTATGCAGTTTTTTTCTGGGTCTACTTTTTTCTGATACACTCTATGATATAAACTATCAACTTATGCAGCACATGATAATTTCAAGTCACAGTGTTATGTTTTTTCAACTGACTGTGAGTATAAAGCTGGTAATACCATAATATAGATGTGTGGAAACAATGAGTTTTATACTTAATTCAATGAATGATACAGTTTGTGGATACATGGCATTAATTCGTTGGTGGTTTTAGCCCCTTTAATCAGCTTTTCCCTGTTACAAATTATTGTTATTAGACATATGTGTTATAATATTTGACTTTAAGAATCCACTATTTGCTAGCCTTCACTGCCTACATTTATGCAAGGCAGGAATAACAAATAATATAATACAATATTACATTAATGTTGCACAGCCCTAACTTTCAACGATGCCCTCTAATCCTAAATTATCATAAAAGACTATCATAAAAAGAAGAGGAACTTTAGTTAACAACATGTACTTGCAACTAACCCTAGAAATGTGGATAAAAACTGCTGATTATATATTTTAACTGCACTTGTGTAACAGTAAAGTGCACTACACTTACAAACACAATCACACATTTATGTACTGACTGAGGAGCCCATGAAAAACATCCCACTGAAATGGTAACTCACTACAGTCCACACATCATTTCACATTTGTGTGGCAATAATTGAGGTATGAAGTGGGTAATACGAGGGTTGACTTCCTCCCTGTCTGTGCTCCAGTATCTGAATGTGAAGGATCATTTATCTCTGTAATCCTGAACCCTGGTCCCTGTAATCCTTTAATACAGTAAGAGTCTAGAGTAGAGATGAAGCTATAAATTCATAAAAATTATACAAAGAGTCAAAGAAAGACATTAGGATCTATTACTGGTCCTGGTGGGAGAATCATAAGCAAACATTCATCCGTCTTATCCTTGTTAGAGTGTATATATTTATAGTATGGCTCGCTGGGTATATTTATAGCATGTTTGTATTGGGGTTTGGCATATGTTTACAGCTTATGTGGGGCAAGTGTCTGACACAAAAACTGGATCATCTTATCTAAATTAAATAACACTTAAAATAACTTGTTCTTCAAAAACAAGTCAAAAGTGGCCTTGTTTTGTTCGACCAACACTTAGGACAACAATGTCACTTTCATTGCTTAATCCTATTTCTGTGAGAAAGTTTACAGAATCTCGAAGAAATTAGTGATGGGAAGTCCGATTCTTCTTACTAACTCCATTCTTTTGGATTGTTCATCTTTTGTGAACCGGTTCCGAATCGATTAATTTGGTTCACCAACAAAAAATTTTAAAAAAGAAGCTTGCACTGATTGAAAATTGGCTGTGTCAAATTGTCAAACGTATGCTTAATCCACTAACAAGCAGAGATGGTAATAGGTCTAGCCCTTAATACCTCTGTCCTGTCCATCTATGAATAATGTAATTAGAAAATTACCAAACATAATAAAGATTTTCCTCTAGTATATCAACATAGTACTACTTTGTCAATCGTTAATTGTATTTAGTATGCGTTTGACTTTTTCTATCTATCTATCTATCTATCTATCTATCTATAGCTTTGTGCTCTGTGTGTTTAATTTAATTTTATTAGTGTGTTTTCTTTCTGTTCTGTCTTCTTACAGTAGGGGTATCTAGTTTTGTTCAGTGGTTCAATAGACTCAGCGATTCGCGAAGCGATTCAACGAGTCATCGATTCATGAACAATTCAGTGATTTGTGAATGATTCAATGATTCGTGAATGATTCAGAATTGATTCAGCTCTACTCGACCCCTCTCGGCCGGCGGTTCACTACCTCAGCTTGGTTCGTCCATCACCAGGAACTAGTCTCGCGATACAATCAAGAGATCTTACCGTGGAGACTACTGGCTGCTGCACAGGGAGTCACACAGCACTTCCACCTCTGACTTAATGAGTGAATTTGACTAGTTTATGTGATAATAAACAAAATATTAGCAAAGTGCTACTGAATCGATTCACTTGCATTCACAAATTGATTCAACTCATTCACTTAAATGAATTGATTCTTTTGAACGATTCGTTTGTGAGTCGCCCATCACTGTATGAAATCTGCTTATCAGACTAAAGGGGAAATAGTTTATTACATAGTTTGTTTCATCTGAGTAAAAGTTGAAGTAATCATTACAATAAACCACAGTTCAAGGCTGGAGTAGGGAATACTTTTCACATGTTTTGTTCATTAATTTGTCAAATACTTTCTACAGTCAGGATAAAAAGGTATGATGTTGGCCCTGTTACTCTTCCTGCCAGACGTCAACACATATTTTCCCTCTTTATTAGCAGTGCCTATGCAGAGATGCATACAAGACAGAAATAAATTGCCATGAACAGAGCAAACAGATTGAGAGCACAGCTCAATACCTTGCCTGTTGTTAAAGGGAAAAATTGATTTCATGTAAAAAGTGGGAAAAAAACAAGCTTCATGTGTTGGAGACGTTGATTAATGTGTGCTGAGATTTGAAGCGATGTTGAATTGCCAATGCATCACTTATCAGTGCAGCAGGAGGGCTGAGGCGGGAAACTGTGTGGGTGAGTGAGTCTGAGGAGGGATAGGGCAGTGAACAAGTGAGTGTGACTAGGAAAACACAAGGGCTACTGTGGGTTTTGCTTTATATATATATATATACATATATATATATATATATATATATATATATATATATATATATATATATATATATATATATATAATATATATACACACACACACACACATATATATACACACATATATATATATACATATACATAAATACATATATATACATACATATACATATATATATATATATATATATATTATATATATATATATATATATTACACACACACACATATATATGTATATATATTACATATACATATATATATATATGTATATATATATATATATATATATATATATATATATATATATATAAATAATTTATTTTTATTTATTTTTTCCCTTTATGTTTCCTTTCAATGTGTTTCAATCCTTTTCTACACCATGTCTCTGAGGCTTGACAATAAGGACATTTCTATAAAGTATGTACATGTTATCTTTTGCTGTATAATGAGGCCAACTTGCCTTCTGATTCACTGAAGGTAAACATTTTTGTCACATCCCTTCCCTGTCTAAGGCTTTCATTATAACTCTATTTTTACCATTTCATTGGTTCATATAAGGCCAGACATTCTTGCTGTGAGACAGCTGAGCGATAAAGCGGAGTATTGAATAACTGACCAATTATTGTTCCTCCACAACTTGAATGAACTGCAAAAAAAAAAATAAAAAAGGTTTAAAGTGACAGTAAGGATGGAAGTTGATTGCTCATCTGACAAACACCACGCTTCGTGCTCCTGAGTGGACACTCATGGAAAAGTATGAACATGAGCAACTCATTCCACGCAGCCAAATATGTCAGTGCAAACATTTGACCCATTTGGTCATCCAGGTGGAAGCCCCTGCCAGCTGTCAGATACCCTGAGATTAATTGATGTCAGTTTAGTGGAACTGTTCTGTACTGTTTTGCTTTAATTGCAAATCATACCCCCATCATAATACTGACTAATGTTTTGTTGTTGTTTTTTTTTTTTTTTTTTGCAAATTGCAGATATTCCTCATATTCTGCAGACACACAACACATATAAGCAAATAAAAAATAAACCATGATGAATGAATTGTTTTTTAAGACAACCATGACATGTTTCAGCTGCATGGTCTTTATCCCAAACAGATGTAGTGAGTATCTTCTGTCATCAGTTTGATAAAGAGCATAAAGATTGGACTGTGTTTCAATGGAAAAAGGTCATGTGGTCTGATGAGTCCAGAGTGATAGGTGCATCAGGGTGAAAAGAGAGGAGGATAAAATGATGACCCATCATGCCTAGTGCCTACTGTACAAGTCTGTGGGGGCAGTGTTATGATCTGGGGTTGTTTCAGTTGTTCAGGTCTAGGTTCAGCAAAATTATGTGTCCATAAAATGAGGTTAGCTGAACCTGAATATACTGAATGACCATCAGTTGATTCTGACATATTCGAAGATAACAAAATCAACATTTGTCAGATTCAAATTGTGAAACAGTTGAGCATGAGACATCACTTTCACACATGGATTGGTCACCACAGAGTCCAGACCTGAACCTCACTGGGACACTTTAGGATGCACTGGAGGAGCCTTTACACAGTGATCTAACTCTACTGTCATCAGTAAAAGATCTAGGTGAACAATGAATGCAACGCCGCATGGAAATACTGCGACATTTACAGTTTTTTCTTGGCTGGGCAGTGTATTTCTGTTCCTATGATGACCATAAGTGGAGATATGGAGTATGGCAGAGATGACATGCACCAGTGTTGAGATGTAACTGTAAGACTAATGCAAAGTTCTGTAAATGAGTAAAATATAAAATATGCAACTGGAAAAGGTAGTTAAAAATGTAAAGAAAAAACAGTAGTCTATAACTCAATCCTACCTTCATCACCACTTTTGTGAAAGAAAAAACATAAACAAAGCAAGTATGGAATCCTTATTTTAAGAAAACTAGTGGAAGATTATCAGATGTAATCTAATTCTGTGAGCACATGTTTACCTTGTGTGCTTGAACAGTACTTTAAAAATAGCAGCTGTGGTGGAGATAACTTCCAACATATGGCCTGATGGTGCTACAGCCTACCAACTGGAAATCCAATGCGCAACTATTAATCAAAATCAATGGTGTTGGCATCTGCAGGAGAAAACCACAAGAAGCTCTGGACAGACATCAACTGAGAAGGGAACTTTAACCCATAAAGACCCAAACATCCACCGTCGACCAAAACCATCTGCTGATCTAAACTGTTTAATTCCTGTTGATCCGTTAATCCTATCAATACATGTAAATAGTTGGTGTAAAATGCAGTTTGTTGTTTTTTTCATGGTAAATAGATATGACCCATTTGGACGTTCAGAGGCTCTGTAGTTACCATGGAAACACCATCATCTTCTACAACATTGATTCACCAGTAAAACCCATGGTGTTGGATCAATGACAGTAGATGGAGACACTAGGTTTATGTTCAGTTCATGATATCTTTGCTGAAAAAATCATTTTTTCCTTAGTTTTCTCTGTTTCTGATAAATAATGCTCACTTTTAATCTGAGCTTTTATCAACATCTACATGGTCAGTAAATTAAATGTAAGTAAATACTTGATTTTTACTGAAAATTCACAAAATACAGAGGATAATATTACAATAAATGGTGATAAATCACTTAAGAAAGGTTAAAAAGAGAGAAAAATCATTTGGGAACTGCCACAAAAGTCACACTGGGTCTTTATGGGTTAAAGACCAACATGATAACAATGGTTTGGTCCAGTTCATCATGGAGTCAATCAGTCAAATGTTCAGTTCACTTTTTATTCATTTCTATTAAAACCTGTGCAACTGAACACAATAAAAAAATTGCGTCAAGCATCAGCTGACTTCAGATGACATGGATCCATCTCATGTTAAAGTTTTAAGACCTCCTTCCTCTGCCATGGGCCACCATCATGTCTAGTTCCATATTGCACTACCAGACTACAAAGTCCAGGATCAGTTTCAAGCTGTGCTCATTATTTCATCATTAACTATTTCAGGTCGGTGACATCAGGCCTGTCACCACAGCAACATCTCTGAAAAGCCAGATCTGTTTTACCCTGTGCATGTGAGCCCTTTTGTCCCACAGTACGTCCCTGTTTTAGCCCTGACAAACAGCTGCTGAGACCCTTCATGTGAAGCCTCGCACAGAGGAAATGAGGGAATGATTCAGAGCACGACATTTAACCTACGACCCTAGTGACTCCACGGGTCATACACAGACCATTATAGTGTTTACATTGTTCGTCATTAGCTCAAGAAGACGCTAGAGCTGAGCTGTGGGTTCATTAGTATATAACAAGGAGCTGTGAAATATTGACCCTGGCATATATCTGAAATATTTGGAACATTAACTAAAATGTCAATAATACAGTGAATAGCACTTTGTTGACTGTTTCTAAGCTATGCAGTTAGAGCCAAGAAATAGAGAAGATTGAAAAAGTTAAAACCTCTAAATGTCACAAACATATTGTATCTTGGTGTTCAGTGGGTAATTTAAAAAAAATAGCAAAATAAGTTTTGGTTTTTAACGGTGTGTAAACAAACTGCCAGGGGATGCCAACTGCCAGAATGGTTTCCCTGGCAACACTCCAGACAGTCACCACAGAAAGTTTAAGAATCTATATCTGAGGAAAACACAGAATTTTACAACCCTTCATTTTTGTTTGTGTGCAGATGACAACAAAGGTACTTCCACTTATTTGCAAATATGCATATCTTCAACTTTAACACCTTTGTTGTGTTTTTGTGAGGCTGCTGCTGCAGATTGGACCAAGAAGACAGAATAACAAACAAATGATGGCTTACGTTGGTGCTAGAGCAGCTCAAATTTCCATCTTGATCACATGTACTGTATCTTTAACAGGCTCGAGCTTTTCACAAACAATATACTTTCGGAGTTCTCAGTAGTGATGACCAGATTTCCTGTTACGTTACCAAACACTTCTTCAGAGACTATGTATGTCAGTTACTGTGATCACAGATTTACTGATTAACTTATTTCCCTGGTTCTACAGTTTAGGCAGAAAAGGAAGCCCTCTGGCACCCGATAAAAGTTTGAGTCTCCAACCTTCACTAGTACAGTAATATTTTCATTCTGTAAAAATTACAGCAACACAACACTGGTGTAACAGTCCATTGAGTGCAAATAGAAAATAGTGTTTTCCATGCAAACACCTGTCAGAGTTGTGCTCAGAGCTGCAGGAGGCATGAAAAAACCCTGCAAGTACTGTCTGTGATGGTACTTTAGACTTCTGCTACACTGCATTTTAATAGACTACATTTGGCTCCCAGTCTGTACATACTGCAAACACACTGACCACCAGTTTACGCCATTTTGTAGGTGACTCAAAATTTCATAATGTTTTATTAGTTTTAATAATAACACTGGGTTACAAAAAATGTTTTTTGCAAGTTGTCTAGGTTTTTTCAACTGAATTAGGACCATTTTGCACCGCTAAATCCAAAAATGACATCTGTTTTTCTCAATCAGGTCAGGTTTTTTTGCTAATTTGATTTTGAAAAATCTGATCTTCTCACCAAATTAATTACATTTTTGTGAGTTTATCAGTTGATTTTTTATATAGTTCTCACCCAAAATAGGTTTTAAGAGAAAAAAAATAATTTGATCACTTGATTCCTGTTAGGTACAGTGGTGTATTCACTGCAGATGTGGCAGAATACTTCAGGCTTATTTTTGCAAGATCTTGTAGTCGAAACCATTTCATTCACCTGTAATATTAAAAAAAACATTAATCATAAATTGGATAAGGGTAATATCTTCAGAACTTGTTTATTGCAAGAAATACGAAAGAATTTTGTACATATGATGTGAAAATGCCCATAAATGTAAGCAAAAATGTTAAAAAGCCAATATGTAGCATAGTTCAGAAAGTTGACCTGATTGAGCAAAATTAATGTGATTTTTGGATTCAGCACACCAAAATTATCCTAAATCAGCTCAAAAAACTTAAACAATAAATTTGTTGTTGACCAGTGTAATTGATTCGATTTCTATAGCACTTTTTAAGGCACCCAAAGCGCTTTACATTATCGATCCGTAATTCATTTGCTGTCACATTCTCACTCTGGTGGCTGACAGAAGCATGGCTGCCAATTCGCACCCAGCGGCCATCCACTCCGACCACCACTGAACATTCATATGCATTCACATTCATACACCAATGTGAGTGACACTGGAGGGAAGGTGGGTGAAGTGTCTTGCTCAAGGACGCAACAGCACATGATTAGGACAGAGCGGGATTCAAACCGCCAAGCCTTTAGTTATTGGAAAACCCATCGATCTTCCTGAGCCACAGCCCCCCCCCACTCCCATTTAGCAAAATCTTCAAGGAAACTATATAATCAGGTGTAGTGGCTCAAGAAAAATGTGGAACACAAAAGAATAAAATAATAAGTAATAGATATAACATCAGTCTGTTGTAGAATATGAGAAATATATTTAAAAATTCAAGATAAAAGTAGACTATCAGTAGAGTAAATCTAATACTGTACATGCTACTGCCAATGAAAGTGTCCATGACATATCATCTTACAACAAATACAAAAGACAGAACCAAGGTTTCACACTGAAGTTCAATGACTTCTCCATCAAAAAGTCAGATTTTACATAAACATCCTTGGTTGATTTAAAGCAGGAAGTATCCAACCGTATTCTTTTTTTTTTTTTTTTTTTTTTCAAATAAGCTTCCTCATCGACATAGTTTACTGAAAGTATTACACTGGGATAATGTAGGATCCCAGGAATGAAAGCTTGCTAAAATGTGTTTGACTGAGAGGCTCCTGAAACCTCTCCAATGGCAAACCTCGAGTGTAAACACATTTTACTGCAGGAACGAAGGATTTAGTCTCATTTGTGCAAACAGATAAGATCAAAGACGGGTGAAAACAGGGGATAGAAGGAGAGGGAAATTGGGACTGACATATAGTCTGAATGACACATTTAATCGAACAGAAAATTGGGGCTGGATATCCAGGCAGTAGAGTAATGAGAATTACTCTATGTTGAAAAATCATCCATCTGCTCTGATGGCACTCGCTCACCTCTCTTCTCACAGCGTCAAACTGAACACGACCCTTCTTTTCCCTGTTTGTTCCTGTGCAAACAGGGTGAATCCATTTATGTGACTGGCATCTCTGCTCTTAAAAATCATGTCAGAACATAAGCAACTGATAAAGAATGATTTGCAGTTCCCTTGTGTTTTCATAATGAAATAGCCACTACATTTTTCTTTGGTGAATCCAAATAAATAAAAAATATGAAGAATATAACTTGGATTAAAAAGATCAAAAAGACTGATACTCGCCACTGGGAAATTGAAGTGGGCTTATAACACAAACGCCAATGCTGTCATATAATGAATGTAATGTCAAAATAAAATGTTCTGTTAAATTCCTTAATGCTGTTACTCTAACATAAGATAGAATTTGTCATTTCAAGGATTTAATTTGTTCAAACTTCAGTTTAGTCAATTAGTCATGTTAATTATTTGTAATTATTATGCTTTTAAATGGAAACATTATGATTCTGTGTGTTAATTAATGATTTGTATTAGAAGAACTCATTGTAGTAACTATAGTTAAAAAATAGCATAATTTGATGATTTTTTTAGTCAGTAATCATGCTATGTTCCAAATATTTTTGTATTTCTATTGGCAAAGTGTCATTAACCTGTTAAACATGGAGTCTGCTATCCCTGATCTGTGATTTTACACACAAGTCTCTTTCAGATTTATCATGGAACTGGATAAAACTACAATGAAGTGAAAAAGCATGTCTTTAAGGCCTCTGGAGGCTTTACACAGTGGGTATATGTCATAGGTGTCATAGGTTTAGAGGTCTTCCCTTGTTATTTTACTATACATCATACATTGATCCACATTTACAGTTTACCAAGAAGAATTACAGAACAAATGGGTTCAAAGTAAACATGACATCAGTCCTAAAGTAATAGTTCACATACACTAAAGGACACTGGTCACATGTTGAGCCCATTATCGTGTTCACATTGTGCAAGTGCATATGTTGAAAACACTGAAAAGCCCTTATTCTCGCAGTCGTTCTCAGATAATCAACTGTGACACGACATGTTTGACTGTGACATATTTTCCCTTCGCTTGCTTTTTCAGTAAAACCATAACAAACCGATATGAAGATATTTTCAGGAAGACACATGAGCACCTACATGTTAAAGTGGACTCAAACCAGTTTTAAATGCTGACAGACTCGGAAGAATGGTGATAAATAAATGATAAATATAGATCTAGCTTTTTGTATATATTAGTAGTTTTATAGTACTTACTGGTATATGCATATTTAATTTTTTACCTTGTAGCTTTCGTACATAGTTTCCATTTTTTGGTGCTTGTGTGATATTTTTATATAGTTCTTTTTTGCACTAATTAGAGGCTCGGGGCCCTAGTTGTATTCTTGCTGCTACACAGAACAGAGCTGCTAAACAAATTTTCATTGTTCCTGTGACAGTGACAATAAAAGATCTATTCTATTCTATTCTATTCTATTCTATTCTATTCTATTCTATTCTATTCTATTCTATTCATGGATTTAAAAACACTTGTAACCTAACAATATCAATGCCACATATGATCATGATATTAATATTCAATATTTTCAATTATATATATATATTTTTAAAAACAACATCCTTTCTCTTCTGAGTGGTAGAGAAATACTGATGCTGTATTTGTTTCAGTAATTGGGCTGTACAAACCCTTCTCTAATGTATTGTAAAAGCCACAGTTTCATATATGCTGTCATCTGATGTGCAAACTGTGATTGAAATGCATTTTTGATTACCTCCGCCAAGGAGGTTATGTTTTTGCCAGGGTTTGTTTGTTTGTCTGTCCGTTAGTGTGCAACATAACTCAAAAAGTTATGGACAGATTTGGATGAAATTTTCAGGGTTTGTTGGAAATGGGATAAGGAAGAAATGATTAAATTTTGGTGGTGATCGGGGGTGGGGGGGCCCACGGGGGGGGCCACTGATCAGCCTTGGCGGAGGTCTGCGCTCTCCGAGTGCTTCTAGTTAGTTTTTTTTTTTCAAAGTAGTCAAGGGTCATGCTAAATTGTGTTATTGTTGTCATGTTTTAAGCCTGTAACTAACAACAAATGATTGAAAAAAGGTAGTTGCTGTCATTTCTTAAGATTCTTGAATTGAGAAGTTGTGCAAGTGGTTTTAGTCTCCAAATAAAGAAAACAAGGAAAAATTCGCAAAATATTCCATACCTTGTTACCAGTCAAATCCAGCTTGATATTAGCTGGAAATTCTTAAGAAAAAGTTAGATATATATTTTTACATTAGGAATTTTTTTCTTATGTAAACATTTCTTGGCAAGCTTTTTTTCTATTTAAATGAAAAATGAGACAAATGTTCTAGACATAAGGCTATTTTCACTTTCTTAGAAATCTTTTTTTGCTGCGCTCAGACACTGAGAAGGAAACACTGAAGCGCTGCTCCCACATGCTATGATGACAGATAAAACCCTATTTAGAGAACAGCATGTGTTTGATTGCACTTATAATTCAATAACAAACCATTAGAGCAGTAGAAAGGTGTTTATGATCAAATGTATGCACATACGTTTCAGACATCCCATGCATCAACAAGTGTACTCAAGTGGAGAGAAAAGGCTGCCGGGACTGAATCAGAGGTAGGTGAGAATACGAGAGGATTGAACGTTTTTCTGAGTATTAATTTCAAGACCTTGGCCAAAACTAAACCATAAAAAAAGTATCAAGTCAGAAAAGACAAGGTCTGTCAGGCACCCTTTCATGAACGAGTGTAAACATGTTTAAAGAAATACCGCATGAATCCCAAACACCTCAAAGTGAACCTGTGCTCATTTCAATAGATGTATAGTTTTCACGTCAGGATACGTGTTATTTTTTCCAAAGGAAGGGTCAAATATGTAGGCCAGGTAATTACTACATCTCTTCATCTCAACAACATGTTTAAAATCCCTTTCTGATTTGTATTTTGTTAATAGTGAAGGCTGCACAGTCTTCCCACGCTAGTTATGCAGCTAAAAGGTCTGAGGAACAGCAAACTTGCCCTATGCTCCCATTAATGATGTTTTTTTATACTGCCTCGACCATTTACACAAATGGTAGAGTAAGTAGTCATTTACAGTGAAATCAAGTAATGAAACGGCTGCAGTAAATTATCACATGCACAGGTATGTTGAATTAAATGTTTAGATTTATAGTAGAAGAATGTGACGGCATGTCCAACAAAGCCTGCCTGCATTGTGTTGTGCCTCTTGTTGTGTAGTATGTGTGTGGTCCTGGTGCAAACAAATTGCCCATTTGGGACAAAGAATAAATGTGAAGGGAATATTTTCAGTCTCATTTCTTTATCTGTCACAGGGTGCTTACTCTTTATCCAAACAAAAATTCCAGACTTTTTTCAAAACTGATATTTTTTTCCCCAACACCTTGACTTTATGTACTTTTATACTTGCATGCCCGCTATTTGATTGTACTTGTGTGAAGTAGAAAAGTTCACAAAATTTACTGCAAATTATGCATTCATTCATTCATTCATTCATAGATTTATTAAAATGAGCCCCCCCCCTTCGCTCTCTACTTCTCTCTCCCCCCTTTCTTCTCCTTCCCCCGTTCCTTCCTTCCGTCATCAAAATGTGGTTCAATAAAACCCAAAATAAAGACAGTGGAATATCAAGGGGAGCCTCATATATTTTATGAAGTTACCCTTGGCAAAGCAAATTTGTTCAGCGCAACAAGGCCCCCAGGTCACCATTCTGCTGTTATGATGCTGGACAAGACAAGTTAAAAAATAAATAATAAAAAAAGTTCATTTGAATAAATGTATGAATAAATGAATGCTTAATTTGCAGTAAATTTTGTTTTACAAAGAAATATTTCAAAACATATGAAAATCACAAAGGTGCATGGATATCACACAAAGAAGTTTCACTAGAATCTTCCCAGTACTGACTGTTTAGTGAAATCATATTAAGTTTTTTATGTTTTCCTCATGTCTTTCTTCTCTTACAAGATTATGTGCCTTTACACATACTGAGAGAAACATTTTTTCCATACTTTATTCAGACTTTCAGACAAAATTCGAGACTTTTCAAGGTCTGGAAAACATTTCAAAATTCCTTATTTTTAAGACTTTCCAGACCTGCACAAGCCCCTTGTGTCCATCCACGTCTTAGCTCAGTCCACACAAAAAGTCAAACCACTTCAGAAAACACACTGTAGTCTAAGAAGTGAAATATGTTAGGATAGCAATGTTCAATGCCATGTAATACTTGTAGCTGAGTATGTGGAAAAACAGATATTTTCTTGTGTGTTTTTGCCTTTTATCCACATTAAAACTCAGGTTTAGGTCACCAAAAATGATTATTTCGGAAAACTCTGGCCAAAGTAGAGGTTTTGGAAAAACCCCTTTTCATTTTAGATCCTGAACGTCACAGTATGGAACAAAAAAAAAAAAGCATCAATGTCATGTCTGCAACCTTTGTTTATCCTACCCTAACCCCATGATGGCATTCTGCAGTGTATTTATGCGGTTCTGTGTAGATGAAAACTTTTCTGAAAACCATCTGATGTGTACAATGTTATTATAGAAAACAGAGCTTTGGGAAATATCTGTTTGTATAAATATCTGGATACATTCATACACAGCCTTAAGCAGTAATGTTGATTTGTTGCATTAATCTGGTTATCAACTCTACTGACTTGTAATATAATGCTTTTCTTGGGATCTTATTTCAGAAAATAAATAAATAAATTTCATATATATATATATATATATATATATATATATATATATATATATATATATATATTAGAATCAATGCCGAGAAACAATACTTTTTTATCCCATTTATTTATTATGATTATTATTTATTATTTATTTATTTATTTTAGCATTTAGCATTTTATATGTAATTTATTTCCTAATGCTTTCTGATCGGAGTTTTATTTTCTTCTTCTGCTGCTGCTTCTTGTGCTGTTTTTTTCAGATGTTTTTCTTTGTCTGTGAAGCATCTTGGAATCTTACAACTTATAAAGTTTAGTGATATATTATAAACACATCATTGTTTGGTTTCATTCTCTACTACCTGAAGAACATTTCACAAGTTTTCTCCATGACTGTAACCTCCAGGGATCTATCTTGCTGCAGCAATAAATATAACAAATTCCCAATGCTCAGAAGCCCAGCTACTAATCTATCTCACCCACTCAGGTCTTTCAATAGTGACAGTATTATTCTGAGAGATCCAGAACAATAAGGTTTACAAATGTGACAGAATAGACCCACATCCACTCTATTTGCATATCACAAATTATCCATCCCACTTGATATATTTAGAATTTCTCCGTTCTATACTGAGCAATATTTCCAGTGCATCCACAATGGACTTGGCATATGCCACTTCCACAGCTTAATGGATATGTGACAAAGCCTCCATAAGAAATGGGCGTAAGAAAGAATACTGCATATTTACACTTTTACATCCCCCAAAATTGGACGACAAGAGCAAATAATCCCCAAATGGCACTGTTCTGTTTATTCCCAGTAGTTGTGCTAGTAAATTTATCCATATTAAGTGTCAGATGTTTTTTTTCCATGTGTATAAAAAGACACTGAACATCTAAAAAATAGCTTTACATAAAAACACATTAATATTAAACTTCACAGACTTCTTCAGTTTGACAAGACTTAACGTTCATTGAGAGTCATTTGTCATTTTGTTCAAACTGTATGGAGCAAATTGCAGAGATGACTCAGGAAAGGATGGCATATAAAAGTCATCAGCTGGTTTCTAGTCCATTATTTAGCAGGCAGATGGCACAGATGCCACCCTGCTGAAGCACTCAATCACTTCACCTCAGGAAGTATTTTGCACTGCCGCAGATACAATGTGCATACACTCGTGCACAAATCAGACTTGTTGATATAGTATATTCTGATGGATGTTCTCATTTTGACGCCCAGTTTCCAGTTAGTTTGAGGTGTGAATGTCATTTTTGAGACACTTGGGAGGAAAATCTGTCCTAATTTGCATGTTTGTATGTGTGTGAGCGTGACAACGAGGATTAAAATGTGACTGTAAGTGAATCATTTAATCCCTGGCTTAGGAACAGCTGGTTGTTCAGAGAGCTGAGACTCAACTCCTGTCTGTTCCTGAAGGTAGCGAAGACGTAGGTAGAGGGAGGTGTTGTTAAGACCAAAGATGTGACCGGCTAAGAGAAATACTGAGGAAGCAACAAATAAGAAAGACGACAAAAAGCAGTATAGTGACTGCAAACACGAAAAAATGAGATAGAAAAAAAATGAAGAGATGAAAGGGGATGACAGAAAATGCAAAGAAGGAAATCAAGACAGACAGAAATACATTCTTTTAATGGAAAATTAATTCTACAATTAAAAAAAAAAAAAACATTATATGATGATCTCAGGCTATTCATTATATAGGACCTTTACATAAAACCTCTGAAAATGTAAATGAAAAAGTTTTGGCAGCAGGCAGCAGCAAATCGACTAATGCCCTTTCCATAGACATACACATTTTTCTACCCAGGCATTTTCTTTTTTTTTTTTTTTTTTTTTTTTGATTGTATCCACACAACCTTTGTTTAAAAAATATCTCTGTCCACATCATCAAATATTAATTCTATATTCTTACTTTAAAAAAAAAGGCAATTTTGAATTGTCAATCAAGCACAGTACTTAGCTCCAACAAATCCCCTGTTTATAAAATTAAATGCTCTAAAACTACATGATCTTGTTGACCTTAATACTCTTATCATAATGTATAAAGCCCATGACCATATGTTTCCCTGCAGTCTACAGGAGATGTTTGAGCCCAGGCAAAGTAATTATAATTTAAGGGGAACTGAAATCTACAAGAAAATGAAGTGTAGAACAAACATAAAAAGCCAGTGTGTCTCTGCTAGAGGGGTACATCTGTGGAATAATCTGAAGCACAACTTAAAAATCTCTTCTTCAATTTGTGCCTTTACAAGGATGTATAAATCCAGTATAATAACAAACTATAGAACATTACCTGAAAAAGTGAATATCTAATTATAACATGGAAGTATGCATAAAAGAAGATATTATTGTTATTAATTATCATGATAAGAAGATGTTATCACATTTATTGATCACTGTATTTGTAGTAAATATTTAAAGTGCATATAAATATTATGCAAATCTGACTGTGTGTGAGGTGACCAAAGAAGTGTATCTGAATGGTTTGTATGGATGTTTTGTATTATTGTAAAAATATACAGAAAAAAATGTGTTAACAAGGCAAAGGACGTGGATTTAATTTAATTATTAGTTTTTTAAAAAAGGGGGGGGGGGGTCAATAAGTTATACTTCTTCTCACTCCTTTCTGAGTGCAGAAAAATTTTGTTTGACCATGTTGTATGGTTCTGTGTTATCTGATGATTCTATGCGCTCCACATAAAACTACACTACTACTACTTACTACAACTGCTACTACTACTACTACTACATGCAAAAATGACAAACCAGTAGAAATGCTCAGCCAAACTATGGTTTCTGGTGGATTTAAACTATGGACAAAGCAGATGCAGAGGCTTTACTGTTTCATGAAGCTGAGCTGCAATGGCAAGTTATACACTTTATTTTAAGTGCTGATACGAGTTGTCAAAGTGTATTTTTATATAAAGTAGATTTTGCCATGATACCAGTACAAGGACCTTGATCTCCTGCAGGTCATACACTGACTTACACACCTGGATTTGATGTTCAAAGTGCATGTTTATTACACAAAGCAACAACATACAAATGACGGGGCATGATGCCAACATTGTCCACATGGATACACCCAAAACAGACAGTGTGTGTGTCTTTTTTATTATTCAGAAGTTCAGATCTGCACTGTTTCTTTTAAGCTTAAATTTTTTATCTGTTTATCTGTTTTATCTGTTTATCTATTTTTTTTGTTTTGTTTTGTTTTTCTTTTCATGCCCATACTTTTTACTGCTTTCCTGCTGTAATGCTTTTAATGTTTTATGTAAAGCCCTTTGAATTGTCTTGTACATGAAATGTGGTAAAGAAATAAACCTGCCTTACCTTTCCTTTTTCTTTTTTTCTTTCTTTTTTGTTAAGATCTCTGTCTAAGGTTGGAAAAACACCAATTATATGTGGATGAGAGGACCAAACAGAGAAAAATATCAGTTTTGCTAAATATCTGCATTAGTGTGGATGAGGCCTCAGATACATGGAACTCACACTTTTAATGTGAAGCAGAATCAGCATAATTTGAGTTGAACGTGCTCATACATAATCTGCAGAGAATGATGATGCAGAAAAAGGCTGAGGAATCCTAAAAAGGTGAGAAAAATGTGTTTTTTCTGGGACCAAACTGGTTATAGGTTGTTTGCAAAGAATAGTTATACTTGATCTGCACCAGTGGCAACTCACTCCTATTTTTAAGAGGTCAACTAGGAAAGCCATCCCATCAGGTTTGAACTTTTGGACACTGGATTATTTCAGGTGGGATTTTGATCCCAACCCAGTGCACAATAATGTAACCCATGGGTCACTGAAGAACATCTAGAAAATGTCTCTAAATCCTGTCTGACAGCTGCTGTGGTGTATCCCACAAAACCATCAGAAACAGAGTGCAGAGCATAAAAGACGCACACATACAGACGTGAACGCACAGCATGGTACGTAAAGGAAGCTTTGACAAGCCATAAAACATCTTCAAATAGAAGTGTTGATAAAAGGATAGAGAGACATGCAATGCAATGAAGAAAGAGGACTTAAACAAATGTGAGCCCCAGATTAAGGATAAACAGCATGATGGAGCCAATTAGAACATCCCCTGTAACTGGAGCTTAATTTAACAGGCTCAAGTCGCAGTGGCTCCGCTGAGGCAAAATGCCCCGAAACCTTCTTTGAAGTTCCTCTCTCTGTGGGCGGGAATGTGGCATGGCACCCAGCCAAAGCCCACAGACACAGGGAGTCAATATAGCTCCCCCAATGTCCCTAGATAGTGAGGATATAAGAGGAGGCTTTAGAGTTACACAAAAAGCCTAACAGATCGATTTCAGTCCTCTTTAATTTGCCGTTTTGTCTATTCATGTGTTAGGTTTAAGAAATAACTTAACTTCGTCTAACTATAAACATAAATATTTATATTTCAAAAGGAGTTGTCAATGCAGCCCAGGAATAAAGATTGTGACCATCCTAACTGTCAATGAAGGCTTCCATCTGGCCAAATTCATTTGTTTTTAACTGGTGTGAGTTTGATTTCCTCATGAACACTGTTGCCAACGCAAACAATAAACACAGATGGTGTATGAAGAAAATGTGAGAAAGAAGATGATTTTTTTTGGTTTTTCATTGCATCATATTTGAGTAATTAAACCAGATCACAACAAAGGGTCATTCTCAATTAACATAATTTTCCTCCTGTCAAAGCCTCAGAGCTTAGAAACTGTTAAACTCCTGACACTGGAGTTTCTAAGCAGACCTGAAAGTTACTATGTGTCTCTCTAGCAGCCAAATGAAGTAGAACACTGTAAGACGTACTTGTGTTGTGTTCATGGACTGTTCTTGTTTGCAGTTCGTACAGCATGCATGAAAGCAATAAAATAGCTGCCATGTGTTACTATAGTGATCTGCAATATGATGACAATATCTTTGCGGTATTAGCTGAGGAATGCTGGCCATCTCTGCAGTAAAAATACACATGTGCTCATATTCATGCATGTCTGTTTTAGAAACACATTGTGAATCTATTCTTGACTCACATTTGTGGTAGACAAAGTATAGACACTGGAAAAAGATTTTCACACAATCATGAATATCACATCCAATTCTACAGACTCTTAGAGCCTCATTATATCCATTCAATAGGAAGATGAGTGCCAATGCTGGACTAAAGAAAGTGGACCTAATTGCTAGCGATAGCAAGATGAAGCCATAGCTTATCTTTGCCACCCACTCAATCTCTTTCTTGGTCCTCCTTCCCTTCCTCATCTGGTCCAGTTCTCGTCATTTCACTCGGACCTTCAGAGAAATGGGATCGTGATCACATAACGATCTTGAAGTTGACTCCTCAGTAGATAAATCATCTTTATCCGCTCCTTCCTCTCCTTTTTACTGCTTTTCATCGTTCAGCCCGCTGTGACTCATTATGAAATGACGAATGTTAATGAGAGACAAACTATGAGATCACCAATGTGGCCGTGATGCACACCAACACATCCACTCATGCATACACACATTTGAATGCAGCGCACAAATGAGAACAGACTGACATGCATGTGCACAAACCACATTTATTATAATTCTGCCAGTTTCTGCAAGCAATTTCAGAGTAGCTTTGTTGTTGCTTTGGGTTTTCTTGATCGTGCTATTAAAGCAGTCTATTGGCAGTTCAATTGGCTGTCCTGTGGGTTATTTTAGGCTTCAGCATGCGAGCCAGCACAACACCAGAAACCACTGTAATTACAAGATCTGGTCGGCCCTTTGAATAGCAATAGCAACCAAAAACCTTGATCTGGTCTGAGACAAGAAGGAGGGGCGGGGCTACTTGGTTAAAATAGAACTGTCCGCATGGAGCTGATTTGAGGTTTTCTATATGGGGAGCCGCGGAGTGGGCTAGCTCTCTTAAACACAAGTCAAGTATTGGAGTCAGTTCAAGGCAATGGAAAAGAAGTATCGCGTGCAGCTCTGTTGTGGAAAACAGTAATACTCCTCCGCTACTCCCCCACAACATTAAATGTATTACCACTGTAAAAACTGAACAAAAATAGCTGAGGCAGAACCAGTGTGATGTGACTACAACTGGACATCTTCAGGCATTTCTTTTGAAATGAAAAGCAAGCAGTCTAGTCTCAGTCTTCTCGGAGCTCTTTTAAACAAAGAAATAATGATATTGCCCAGGCATAACTGCCCCCAAAGAACCTCTTTAGCTACTTGCACCACACAGGTATTGATCATTTTACTCAAAAAAAAAGAAAAGATGTATGACCTGCTAGCAACAAAACTTCTAATAAACTTCTCACTTCTCAAAAAAATAAAAAAGCACCACCCATATTAAAGTCAAAAATAGAACATTTAATAGTTTACTTCTCCATAATAGTCCTAAATATGTGTAAAATCAAATGCCACATGATGGAGTGTGCAGAAGCATCATATTAAATAATACCATGGAGTTCCTATCGGTGAAAAAAAAATGTCTCAAAAGGCACTCAGTACAGTCACATATCACCTCTGCCAAGGCTCCACAATGCTTTACAGTGGCCACATGCACTATTTTCCAGTACCATACTCAAAAAACAAGAGCCATCAGCTATCATTGCATGACACCCCCCCAGCTAAAACAAAAGTGCTACTTGTTAGTGATGTTAGTTTAGTTTCTTTGACATGGACAGAGGAGTTGGTTAGAGTCTTAGTTTTTATTAAATGGTTTTCTAGCTGATCATGAGCAATAAACTGATGAAAAACAATGTGGACAGATGACAGACAAAACAATACAAGGCATAAATTATAATAGGTTTTGTAAATAAATATAGGGGATTTTCCTGTTATACTCAAGAAACAAAATGACAATAGACACTTGGATGTATAGACAGATGGACAGATCACTATGTCCCTTCTAATTATATGTTAGGAGAGGATAGAAATGGGGTAAAACCTGCAGGATTTGTCCTTTTTATGGATCAGCTCCACATTTTAATGGGTTCATCCTTGGCCCACGGCTTGTCACTCTGATTTTCATGAAAATCTGTGAAGTACTTGTGCAATCCGTTTGACAGACAACCAACAAACAGATGTAAACATAACCCCTTTGACACAGGTGAAAAACTGTGGGGGGTTTTTATCTTCCCTTGACTCATTAGACTGCTTATCTATCATTTCAGGGGATGAAGCAGCATCTACACTTCTGTATGGCTAAATATATTTTAAGTGAATCATGCTCTTTAAACTGCACCCATTTTTAGTAATTGACCCTACACTGCCATTTATTACCCAATGTCAAAATGTAAACGCTAATTGCCATTTCACCATTTTAAATAACCAAGCTGTTCCCATCAAGTTTATTAATTAAAGGAAATACATTTCTAAATGCATCTGGAAATCTATGCATTATAATTTACTGAACACATGATGCAGAAGTCTTGCTGCTGCCATACATCAGTTCTGTACTGCCATGCTACAGTGGCAGCCAATAAAGTATCAGGGCCCTTTTAAAATCCTTGCTGAATTGGCCTCTAAGGATGTAACAAACTCTGAGACAACCTCCTCTGAAACTTGCAACTGCCTAGAGAACTTTTTCACTTAGCAAAAGCTGTGATGGCAGATTTGATACAAGGGGATTGAAGGATTGGTTGGATTCACTGCCTGAGAAGCTGTGAATGGGCTACATATTAATTGCTTAACAAGCTCCTGTGCTCTCTGTCACTTATAACAAAATGATTTACCCTGTTCAACTATGAAGTCCTGTTGCACTTGATATGCCGAAGGAAAAAAGAAAAGTGTCCTTGCCCTGAATATAAACCCCACTGCTGCAGAAAGAAAGGTCACATTCCTGATGTTAAGTAGGACACCATTGCTAAAAGTACCAAATAGACCAGCATGGGGCTGCAAGAAAGAGGACATAAAAGCATCTTGTCAGTTTTTCCGCCTCATCTTCATTCAAGTCACAAATGAGGGTAATTTGGTGAAAACATACCTCAGAGGTAAAATATCCAGAGGTATTAGCTGAAGTATCATGCAGATACACAAAAATAATAAACGGAACACTTCTGTTTCATTTTATTGTGCTCTTTTCCACGACCTTGATTACTTTCATTGCTGTTTCCCTTGACTGTCACTGCATCTATTTGAGCCCCCACAATCCCTTGGCCTCTGGCTGTAATCAGTCCAAAAGAAGAAATCCTCCTATCAAGATCTGAAAGACAAAAACTGAAGAAAGGAGACTATAACACTGAAGGGAGAGAATATGACACTCACAAAGTATGCACTCATCAGTGGCAAAGGCAGAGCTAATGAGGACGGTGGTAGTGGTGCCGAGCAGACTAAGAAGCATGAGAACTCAGTATTATGAGGTCTAGCAGGGAGGGAGAATAAGTGAAAGGAGGCCTCTGGTAGCCTTTTTTTCAACTGGGCTGACATGAGAGCAGATGGTATTCTCATTGAAGAAATTATAAAGCAAATATAAGTGGTAGACACAGACTGGCAGGGTGTGGTTGTCCCTTAAGACTCACGCTTGTATGGATTTCTTGCTCAAATCGCATATAAATGTATGAAATTAAATTTTGCTCATTAAAAATGATTAAATGCTACAAAGACTTCTTCAAAGTCACTTTCTGTGGCAGATTAAATAATAATTAGGATGGTTTTATCAGATGCCGATTCGCTTGATCTTACAACAGCTGGTAAGTAAGTAAAGTGCAGCCTCTGAAGTCAAATAGTCCCCAAAGGAGCTCAATCATTCTGTATCAGCGCTGAAAACAGCCATCAGGAGTGGAATGATATGATGAGCTGAAACATTTTGGTTGTTATGTAGCAGTTCCCCTAAATGCTGATATTGCAAATGAGCGCTCCGCTGTTGCATGTTGGGCTCGATAACAGCACTGCCTGAAACTGAACGCCTCTGAGCTGTGCTTAAGTTTGTGATTCAATTTCATTACGGTCACCGTGTACTGTAGTTGAAAAGACAGACAGATGCTTTCAGCACACAAGCCCGACCAGAAGCCAAGTGATGCGGCACAACAGCTCTGAAGTGTAATAAGACTGGAGAGCAGCACGGCTGGAAACCAGGACACGGTTCTGTGGGTGGGCGTTTGTTTTTGTGGACTGAGTTCGAATGTACAGCACTTATGCACACAACATGAGCTAAGATGGAAGAAGCATCTCAAAGTCTCAACAGCCAATTACACACCTGCTCTCAACAGCTGAGTGCAATTTCAGACACGCTAGAGAAGTCTTATTTAAAAGTCAATCAGGCAGACACAGGGGAGGACGGTGCCCTGTGGACGGGTACTCATCTGTCCATCTGTCTCACATCCATTTCACACAAAACCAGTAACCAGAGAAATACTGAGACTGCCTTTAATGTCAACATGACTTCTTACACTCATGTCTCACATTTCATCTTCCCCATCACCACAATCACCACCAGGCTTTCAGAAACACCCTGTGCTTTTTTTCTTTTCTTCTGGACCTCCACTCAATAGATGTTTTTCACATCAATAGGATCTTGCAATGCAGCCCAGTCTGTTGCTACACTCACATACACTATTGATCTGTCCTCATTGAAAACAGGTTGAAATGATGCTTATCCAACATGACCCTGACCTCATGTTTGCTCTTTAGTTTTAAAGTACATGTGTCTTCACCAGAAAATCAAAAAAAGAATCTCTCTAAATTTCAATCTGTACTAAACACAGTTGAATATTACGACAAAGCTGAATAATTCCATGTATTAAAAATGCCCACTTGTGCTGTAAACTCTTACCGGAAATTAGCATTCTTTATTTTTGTTCGTAGATTCATAAAAACAAGCGCACATAAGCCGGTATTACAACAAACTCTCAGAAGGCAGTGAATATTGAACTATTGAGGAAAAACTCTAATGATGACATGGCGCGTAAGAAAGACAAGTGTTTGCTCACACCCTCAAACAAGAGCCTTGTAAGCTTCTCGTATTAAGCTAGATTTAAAAGATTGGTCGTCCAAACACCAGATCATCCGCAGCCAACTATAAAATAGGTTGAGTCTCTAAGGAAACATATCTGCAGGGAAACCAAGGGAAAACTACTTTTTTCTTATTCTGGGCAAAGCGTTCTTCTCATGCTGTTTTGTTAATTCTTTATCTGATGTACCAACATCTATTCATTTCTCTGCATTTGCTTACTTATTATACATTACAAACTACAAAAGCACTTGGAGAGTGCAGACCTCCGCCAAGGCAGATCAGTGCTCCCCCCCACCCAAGCACCACCAAAATTTAATCATTTGTTCCTTGTGCCAGTATCAACAATTCCTGAAAATTTCATGAAAATCTGTCCATAACTTTTTGAGTTATCTTACTAGCAGACAAACGAACAGACAATCCCTGATGAAAACATACCCTCTGCCGTTCCTTGGTGGAGGTAATAAAGTTTTAAAATAGTTTAGTTATGCTGGTCACATTCACACACTAATAAATGCTTAAGAACCAATCATTTCTAAGTGTCACAAAGCTTTACTCACTCATCTCAGGTCTGACTATTCTGTCTGTGCCTACTGACCTCTGAATGAGCGGAAGAAAGACCTCTAATGTGCAACATCTAGAACATGAGTGGTTTCCCCCAGGCAGCGCTCATCCACAGGTGAGTCAGGAGATCAAGCAATGTAGAAAAATCTAAGCTACTGTAAGTTTTTCAGATGATATGGTTCATCAGCAGGCATCTGTGCCCAGAAACAAGAAAAAAAAAAACACAAGCAACTGATGATGCAAGAGATACTAGAGCAAAGAGATAGAACTTACTGGAGCAGGAGCCTCACATGAACTCATTGATGCTCCTATGCACCTCTGTACTGAATTATTAAATGAATATGTGCAGATAAGAAACACTGGAGCCCAGAGAAAAAAATGTGTGTTGATATGAATCTTTAATGTAAACAATTAGTCATCAGTCGTGGATAAGTGTGACTAATACGAATCTGCTGCAACAAAGAGATACATAATAATACAGATGGGTAAAAAATGAAAGGAAAACCAAGGTGAAGTCTTACTCAGGCCACCTGCTAACACACACTGGTCCAAAATGTCCCAGGTGTCCAATTGGGATGAGATTAGGTAACAGCAAAGGCCATATAATTCACATAATCTCCATCAGACCACTCACTGCCTGCTCCCGTTGGGTTTATCCTTTAATTTCTAAATTGTCAGTACCACTTCCCCTCATGCCATTATAATTAAAATATTGTTTAACCCTTTATCGGGCAAGTGACTATTTTTTTGGTGATTTCCACACGCATTACAAGACAGGACAGTGAGGAAACTATCTCAGGTCCAATGTGGTCTACAGGGTCTGTAAGGTCCACCTCTGCATGAACAGTGAGTGTATCTGCTTTGTTAGGTACCATGAAGTAATGGTACTAATGTAAGGAATGATGTTCAAAGGGAGAATGTGGATGTGGACAGGGGTCTGGATCAGCACTTATGTCGGTCTAATGTGCTAAACGTGATGTTCTTTCATGTGTTTTTCTTGTATTTTTATACTTCTTAGTTTTGTTTTGTTTTTTTGCCATTTATGAGAACCAAATATGGTAATTTCATTAACCTTGATTTTCTAAGTAACAATAAAACATTTTTTAAAAATTTCACAAAAGTAATAAAGTCTTGTTATGTCCTCAAATAACACACTAAGGTTTTTTTGTTTTTGTTTTTGTTTTTTTAATTATTATTCTATTGTGTTTATTTGGTAGTGGTTTATTGTTCTTATTTATCTATTTATTTTGTTTATTCATTTAAATTGTTGTTTTTAATTGTATGGCTTTTATGTTTTTTAATCTATTCTTTTATTTTATTCTTTTATTTGGGTTTTTTATTTATTCTTCTGTACAGCACTGTTTTCTTTTTTTTTTTGGTACAGTTCTATGTCTTTATATCTATTCAGGATTTTATTTCTTCTATTTTGGTTTTAATTATTCTTCTGTACAATACTTTGGTCCACTGCGGTTATTTTAAAGTGCTTTACAAATAAAGCTGGACTGGATTAGAAGGTTAAAATTTGGAATTTCAGTGTATTTCTATGAGTGTCCTGTAAAGGGTTACAGAGCAACCAGTCAAATTTGGTCAAATCTTGGTGCATCCTTGCATCCCTTTCAGCATGAACAAATGAATCCTGTAACAGTTCCAACTTGGTATCTAATGACATATTGGAGAACCCATGATTTTTAGTGACATGACCAGGAAAAGGAAACATCCAATAAGGTCTAATGGTGAGGTCTGTCCCTGTTGTTGGCAGTGAGCCCCTGTTGTCCCTTCACCATTCATCAGTTCAGGATATGTACTATGTCAGCAGACTGTGGAAGAGGTCGATAGTCCGCCAAGGCAAATACATTTACATTTATTTATCACAAGCCATTACAGTAATCCTGATTTCTGCTCTGGAGAGTAAGGCTCTTATTTTATTTTCCATCACGTTGTGGCTGCACTCTACTGGGCTGCTGTGATGTGTTAAAATTCAGAGCAAGTATATGGAGCAGTCAGCATCTGCCAGCGTTATGCATAAATAGGTGGGAGAAGCAGCCAAATTCCAAGAGTGGGATAAGGTATAAAACACATCAGCTCACATCCACTTGTGGTATCAGACGCAAAAACTTCACACCCTACTGCCCATGTGCCAAAGTAATAATAAGTCAAATCATAATAATACAATACAATAAAGAAATAAACTTATGCCCACATGTATCAGGGTAGAAAACTTACCACCCCCATGTCCAGCTGCTCTGTTGACTGAGAAGGAGCCGCTCCAGTCTGAGGTAAAACGCACAATATTGGCACCAGCAGCAGGAGCAGCAGCATCTCCGAACAAATATTCCTCATGCACTTAAGAAGAACCGGAGAAATCATCATCATCATCATCATCATCATCATTATCATGCCCTATGACAGGCTGATCCTGCAGGGCTTAGAAACCGACCCCGACAGCCGCATCTACGGGATAAATCTCACGCTGGTTTAAAAAAAAAAAAAAAAAATGTGCCAGAATAAAAAAACTACCTCACTGTTGAGCGCAACCACATAAAACACATTAAGGCGTGCAAGTTTGTTTTCTTCAAACAGCACTTCAACTACAGAAGCCGGACTATGTGATCTTTTCCTCTATCAAGTCCATCTGAGGTAAAAATCCCCGCAGCAAACAAAACGTGAGCTCCGCTTCTGTGCGCCTCTTCTCGTGTTCTGGAAATGAAAGCAGCTGCGTGCGGTTTTGTCCCGAGCAGCAGAGACCGCACGTTGACGCACACGGTGAGTGGATGAGTATTTAGCCTTAAGGATCCAAGGAAAGGACGGAGAGAGGGGAGTGAGGACATAAGAGTGTGCATGGGGTGGGTGCGAGAGAGTCTTTCACACAGACCCCCCCCCCCCCCCCCCCCCCCCCCCCCCCCCTTCTTTGGTCACTTCTTAATTCATGAGGCGCGTCATGCGTAATTTGGGAATCTGAAGGGTTAAGAGCCAAGACATTACGCGCTATTTGTCGGGGCTGTGTTATGGTTTTATGAGAAAAATGTCACCCTTAAGTGAAGATGACATGTCCCGGGGTGAATCCAGAGTAGTAGCCTACATTCATTCTATATCCCAACTAGTAAAAGGAACACAAATAAGAAAAACATGACTTTTATTTAGAATCTAATAAAAACAAATTCCAAAGAAGAGTATTTGTGACTATGGCTGCAGGCACATTTCTTGCTATTTTGCAGCATAGAGCAAGTTTCTTTTTTGCTGTGCATTGTATAGGATAATATATCCTAAGAAAAAGTTTAGTCAAGTTTTTTTTTTTTTTTTGAGTTTATAAGCAGTATGAGGCTGGAGCCTGGTGTATGAGGTTTATTTACATCATAAGATTTATGAGCAAAGGCTAAGCAATGGACGCTTCAGAAAAAAAAAAAAAAAATACCAGAAAAGGATGAAAAAGAATAAGTAATAGGAAACAGCCAAATGTCTTGAAAGTTAGAATGCAGCCTCTGGTCAACCACTGCATCATTAAGATATCAAAAAAAAAAAAAGAAAGGGTCATCTATTCAAGGTCCAAAGATCAATCTGTTTTATCTGTTGCTAACTACATGTGTATCCTAACAATAAAGAAGGAAATGTCCACACTGAATATTCACTGAGCTAAATGACACCCAATTAAACATACATATCAGCAAGACGCTGGGTCATTGAAGTGAGGAAACTGCATATGTCTCTGAAATGCAAAGATGTTTTATTTTGTACCCCTCATTACACTTCTATTTTCTCCATATTTGAGAAAACATCAGAGGAGAGCACAAAACAATTTGCTGAGCTGCAGAGATAATTATTACATGAAACAGTGGTATCAGCCTTCTCCCTTCTTCTTCTAAGAGGAGACAAATGTGCTTATTTATTTCTTTTGTGTTGCGTGATAATAAAATCCACCAGGTGATAAAAGAACATGCTGTAATGACTAAGAGTTGCATGTTGGTTTTGTAAATTATCTGCTTAATGTGATTCTCCATTGACTCAAAACTGGAATGTGATAGCGTTAAAATCGCACCCTGACCTCAATAGTAGCTACTTGTTGAGGTTTTCCGTTTATGTTGCAGCAGATAAATACATGCATCTATTTCTTTTCATTTGTATCCATTACAACAGTCATTCATCTTTTGTATAGAGCCAGAGCGAATGCAAAATATGAGATGCATTTTATTTTACACCAAAACATTGTTGTATTCAGCTGTTTTTGTGCTGAAGGCATAAAGCTTCTCAAATGGTTGAGGTTCTAGTTGTTGCAGTCTCATTGTGATAATAGACACATCTGAATATTGTCTTGTAGCGTGTCTACAGGCAACAAAAGAACTTGAGTCACTCAGTTTTATATTAACAGATGGTTTAAACACCCATTTCCTCATCTCAGTCTGCTCTGAACATTTTACCGGAAGGGTTTTGCTGTCCTAAAACACTGGAAAATTCATCTCACTTACAGTCATCATCAGAAGGTATAAATATCAAAATCCACCACACTGACTCAAACTGCTTGTGTCATGCAAGCATTTAAATATTTACTGTAGTATAATGTGCCAAAGTTGGCTGCAGCCCTTTTGCCATTTCTGAGGTTCAAAGGATAAACAAATTATGCTTAGTGTTTTCTTTGTCCAATCTGGTCATGCAGTATCACAAAGCACTTACATGAGTGAGTCTGTGTGGCTTTGCAGTTTGTTCTTTTAGCACAGCGACTGTGTTAATAACATAATTGATGCCTAATGTACCCCTATGTCAATGCAGCATTAATTAAACTCTGCCTTTTTCTGTCCATTCATGCTGTGTAAATGACTGATGAAGGTACCTGTGGAATATGAATGCAACCTTTGACAAGAGATAATTTACCACTTTGTCATAGTAAATGTAAATTAGTGCATGGATAAAGATCTGGAAGGCATGTGCTCTGAACCGAGATAATGGATGCAAGATTAATGTACAAAGTTACTGCATTAACATGATTCGTCAATTATTCATCCATTAGTCACTGTTCATAATCAATCAATGGTTTGAGTAATATTTTAAAGTGGTACAAACTGTCTTAATCCCACTTTGTAAACGTCAATATTTTCTAGTTTCTTTCCTCTGTTGTGGCAGGAAATCGAGTATTTTTGGCTTGAGGACATCATCTTGAGCATTGGGAAACACTTCATTAACCATTTTCTGACATTTTAAAGATCAAAGTAATATCCAACACTTCAATTGAAAATGAAAATAATCATTTATTTCACCCTGTTCTGTAACAATGTAAAGATAAAACAAAGATAGCGTTATTCACATCATGCAGTAATAATATATAAAACTAAAAAGGCTACTTTCATGAGATTAATTAACCCTAACCCGGAAGGGGAGGCAAGGGGTAGTGTTTTTGGTTCGGTTTGTTTGTTACCTCCGCCAGGAGGTATTGTGATCACTTTGCTTTGTGTGTTTGCGTGCGTGTTTGTTTGTTTGTTTGTTTGTTTGTTTGTTTGTTTGTTTGTTAGCAAGAAAACTCAAAAAGTTATGGACAGATTTTCATGAAATTTTCAGGAAATGTTGATACTGGGACGAGGAAGAAATTATTAAATTTTGGTGGTGATCGGGACACACACACACACACACACACACACACACACACACACACACACACACACACACACACATATCTGTCTTGGCGGAGGTCTGCGCTCTCCGAGTGCTTTTCTTGTTTTGTTTGTTAACACTTTAGCAGCAAAACTATTGGTTGAATTCACATCAGATTGGGTTAATATATTGCCAGTGACCCAGAATAGATGTTATTATATTTTGGCAAAAGTTAGTGAAAGTTAAAATATTTTATGAATTTTTTAAATCTTTTTTTCTTCTCCCATTTACTTATAATGGGCGACATTTCACAAGTCTATAAAAACATCAATTTTGTTTCAGTTTACTTCAAACTTGGCACATATATAGAGACAATTAATATGCTGACATCAGCTGGATCGATGCCAAAATAAGCTCCAATACGTGTGAGGGGCGGGGTTTGTTGTGCCTGGAACTACTTGTTATTATATACAAGACATTATATATTCATGTCATTTTTTTTTTTTCCTGAAATTCACCTAACTGAGCTGGAGTTTATCATTAACAAGTGTAATGGCAGATTTGTCATGTTTTCATTCCCTGACATATGTTAGTATTGGAGACATGAAACATGAAATAATAAATGTGTAATAATTCCACACAGACAATACCAGTTTATATTCTCTGAAAGCATAAATGTGTGAAACATTATATGTATTCTTATCATGAGTAGCTTTTGCTGTTTAGTTTACAGCCAGTCTGATGTAGCCACAGAAAGTGAATCTGTCCTATTTAACAAACTATTCCCTTCTGGAAATGTCTCCATGCAAATAAAATGTAACTTAGTTTGGATAAATACACCCCTGGGTTGTTTGGATGTAAACTGTATTTATCCTACTAGTGTGGAGGAGATTCACTGTAAATAATGTTTTCAATAACATTTATTTTGTTTGGATGAATCGTCAATATCAGAGCAGACAGTAAAACAGATGACAGTAATGGATGAGTAGTGATCCATCAACCTGACATGGTGTATGTGCGTCTTACTGCTTCAGATGAATCTCCTTCCAGTTCCACATCTGTCTCTTCTTCCTCTCCAAGCCACTCTCACCCAATCATACTGTCACAGACCCCACAGACTTTGATGTACAGTTCTGCTAAATCTACGAGAGCTTGCGGCTGCCCCACTATAAAACCCACAGTGGAAGTGCAGTGGGGTTTTCCCGCAGACTTTTTGAGCCTTTTATGCACACTTTCTGTGAGTAGACTGTGCTTCAGGATATAATCCATAATTCATTTGATTATGCCTTTTAAAATGAGAACAACAGAGGACACACAGAAGTGTCCGGAAACAAATAAACCTAAAGAACTGGTAGATCTGACTGCAAATGAAAATGCTGAGTACTTTGTTTGTTATCTGATTCTAACTAATTGTTTGGTGTTAAAAAAATGATTGCAGTTTTTGCCCTTCCTCTTTTACATTGACACATTTCAGTTAATGGAGGCAGCGTAATTGGTTTATGATAATGTGAGTCGTGTTAATTTAGAAATAGTGTTTTACTTGACCTCACATGTCTTTATGATCTGTAAAAACATGTCAGAATGAATTCAAATGAAGCTTTTTTTTTTTTTTTATTGCCATAATAGTAGATGCCGCCTGTTGTGTTGTTGCCAAGCGGGAGGTGGCACTGCACACACTGACCCTCCAGAGTGATCCCTGCTCATTTACACTTCACTACAGTTACAACTGCAGCTGTAAAGGACACTCCTTATTAAGAGAGAGGATATAAATAGACAACCTGTAAAAAACACTCACTGCTCCCTTCCATATATCACTGTACATGCTGCCTTCCTGTTCGCCCAGTTAACATCAAACTGTGACATGTGCACCTTTTTGTGCATACATTTAAATATACAAAGCATAAGACTGAAGTTAAACTGATATTGCCTGAACATTAAGTCATTAAACATGTGCATGCTGTTAACGCCTTTCACCAACATATGTTTGATTTAACCCATAAAGACCCAAACATCCATCACTGACGAAAAACCATCTATTGATCTACATTGTTTAATACCTGTTGATCCACTAATCCAGTGGTTCCCAAACTTTTTTGGCTTGTGACCCTATTTTAACATCACACATTTCTGCCGACCCCAGACAATCAAAACGGTGATTTTTTTTTTTTTTTTTGGCCAAAATTAATTTGTTTTTGATCATGTAATTGTTTGCTATACTATGTTGCAAATATGTACACTCAGTCCAGCTTGTATTTACAAGGCTGATAATTAATACTGAACAAACAATAACTCAAACTATGAATTATGAAAGAACTGCAGCATCTGAAACCGACCACAGTGAACATTTGACAGATAAACAGTACCACAGTGCTTCAGTTTCAGCTTCACAGTTTGTCATGTCTTTTATGTACTGGGATTGTCTCTGTCAACTCACCATATATTTTTTATTAGTACGTTTTTATTTTTGTTTTTATCAATTCCTAGAAATTTTAGGCGACCCCATTTGAATTCCAGGTGACCTCACGTGGGGTCCCAACCCCAAGGTTGAAAAACACTGCACTAATCCTATCAATCCATGTAAATAATTGGTGTAAAATGCAGTTATTCATCTTTTCATGGTCATCAGATATGACCCATTTGGACGTTCAGAGGCTCCATAGTGTACGTGGAAACACCGTCATCTTTTACAACTTTGATTCACCAGTAAAACCCATGGAGTTGGATCAATGACAGTGGATGGACACACTGGGTTTATGTTCAGTTAATGATAGATTTTACTGAAAAAGTCACTTTTTCTACAGTTTTCTCTGTTTTGATATAATAACCCTCAACTTTAATATAAGCTTTTATGAACATCTTCATGATCAGTAAAATAAATATAGGAAAATTCCTGATTTATACTGATAAAGTACAAAAATATAAAGGAAAATATTGTAAATATGGTGATAAATCACTCAAGAAAGGTTAGATATAGAGAAAATTTCTTTTGGGACCTGCCATAAAAGTAGTGCTGGGTCTTTATGAGTTAACATGAGTGGAGTATTCACACAATAATAATCCTTTAAATCATCACTTCTGACTCTGTCAGTGTGTGGTGGTGTGTTTACCTGCAGAAATGTCACCTTTTGCCAGTTTTTCCCAGAGGTGAAAGTAAGTCACACACGTACAGGCAACAAGCAAGTCTCGAGTCTAAACATTTCAGTCTCGAGTAAGGCCTAAGTTTGTGTAATGAAAATGAAGCAGGTCAAGCTGCATCCCTGCAAGAAGCCAAGCAAAATAAATCAAATTATTATTTAGTTCAAGTAGATAAGTCAAATCATACAAAAGTATTCCAAATGAACAATGATATTGACTGATGTTTTAATGGTCTACTGCATTTGTTGCTTTATGATCACTGACACAAACTAGCCTGGTCAGCCATCAGGTTTTCTCAGTGTATTCAATACTAGAACATTGTAGATAATATCATAGAAAACAGTCTGGAATTAGGCCAGTCGCTGTGAAATATGCGCAGTCTATTCTATACCGAACCAATCACAAGTCTGGTCTGGGGGGGTGGGTGTTTCGCAGGTCAAAGTCAGTTCCAAGTCTGCTAATCTCTTTACAGCTGTTGTCAGTTGTTTACTTGATTCAAAAATAAGGACTGAATTACAGATTACACCCTGTATTCTTAAGTTTCTCTGACAAAAATGTTACATCTGTCTTATCTGTGACTGGTTTACTCGGCGCCTGTTAGTCCCGCCTTCATATTTAGATTCAAGCCCCGCAATTCCAGATAGATTTATCACTGAGAAAGACAGATGACTGCCCAGGCTAGACACAAACTGCATTAGAAATCACCAAATTTAACCACAAAGTCCAATCAAGTTTTTCGTCAGTGTCTGTCTATTAAGTCAAAAGTCCTAAAACGTGTTTCATAGCCTCTTAAACTCAGTTGCTCCCCAGTACCGGAGAGAGCCACTGTTCTACCTGTGTTGCTATGGTAATACTACATGATGCTTGTGGCAATATACACATTCTATACATCCACATAACCAGAAGAACATCATCTTAAAGTTCAGTAAAATGAACTGTCAAACAACAGAATATAATCCAAACAACAAGCACTTAAATGGACAAACACTGAAAACAACCTAACAGTCTGATACCAGTTTGTCCTGAATAATTTAATAACATAAAAGACCAATGTGACAAACTTTGCACAAACAAAAGGTAATGTTAATAAGCAGATCCAACAATACAAGTATTATTTCTCTACAGCTACAACTCATTGAAAGAGACAGAGAGGAGCTAAAACACATGTTCTTTGAAATCTCTCTCTGATGGGAGATTTTAGAGGCAATTTGACAGATTAGTGTTGCTAAATGACCCCCAGTTTTACTTTTAAATGAATTTTGCTTTAGTTGGACCATAAGGGATTATCCAAAACAAGGAGCTACTTCATATTGAAATAAATGTTGGAATAGCAATCAATTAAAGTTCACTCTGATGGGAGATTGTTGTGTTTGACCCATGAGTTAAATTTCTCCTATCAGCTAGTCCATTGTTTTGTTTGACATTGACATGATTCTGACTGGAAACCAACAGCCCAGGGTTTAACAGGATTTTAAGTCATGTGATTTAAGTCCTTCACCTGCTATATTTTCTACTTTCTTTTGTTTTTGGCGAGTACAAGATGTTTCTGGGTGTCAAGCTTCTGACAGTGAATTTGTACCTTCAGGCAGAAACAGCACTGTGTAGCATAAGCAGTAAATGATACAAATGAAATAACTCTAACTCATTCTGCTCTTTCCACTTAGTGCAATATCATCAGTCCTGCAGCCTTCAGTCTGAGAGACAAAACTCTGGGCAAAGTAAACACAGACACCTTTCAGCCTGTTCTTTGACACAGAGAAGAGGCACATGGGAAACACTGGAGGAGCAGGAGGAAGCATGTTCTTCCTTTCTATTCCCTCTTGGACTGTCCTACTCAGTTTTGTGTGCATATCTTCCTGTGTGCTGCAGAGGACAGTAATATTTTTTTAATTGTTTTTTTTTTTTTTTTTCCTTCACTGTCTAGGCTCATTCTCCTCATTCAGAGAGACTGATCATTAGTTTAGAAACACAATTAAGATGTCGCAAACAGTTTACCTTTAATTTAGGACTACTGCACACTGCTTTAAAATGACAAATTATTTTATTGTTTTATTCCATTCCTTGTTATGTTAAATAGCTAAAATATAAATATATGTTAAAGCCTCATGATTCAAGATGTGAAAGATAGGAGTGTCATGACAAAAGTAAGGCTGTAGCTTTCTTCTGGGTCTTAGGAAAAGTACGGTGAAACGTGGTGCATTCTGAAGTCAACTTGTTTGGTTTTGAGAAACGTATAACAGCATACCTGCTAATTCATGTTTTTTCCAGAGTATTTTGAGGGATATGGTCATTATCATTGTATTTTATAATTGTTGTCATTACTTTTTTATTATAGGATTTGACAAAGGAGCATATGGGACTTTTTTTTTTTTTTTCATTTGCTGTACACATTCTTTTGTATTTATTAAAGGTCTGACAGACAATATTTTGCTTTTTTAAATGGAATTATGCATTTTAGAACATTTCCCTGTGGTCTACATAAACTGTAAATGCTATGCTTGGGTCTGAATTCTTCATTAATTCAACTCCACAGGTCCATCTTCAACCCTATTTCTGAATAATGACAGGAGAAAGGTCATTTTAAGAGCTGGCCCTTTAAATGCAAATGAGCCACTTCACACCCTGCCCCCTTCAGGTTGTTGGCTGTGCTGCTCTGTCCTGTTCAACCACTTGTGTTCGTAAATAGAACCAACAGTGATGGGCAAGCTACTTGGAAAATGTAGTTAGCTAAGCTACCAGTTACTCTGCTGTAAATGAAGCTTCACTACACAGAATCTACCACCCAGTCAAATGTAGCAAGCTAAGTTACACAAACACCGCACAAGTAGCTCACTACATGTGAAGCTACTTTAAGTTGCGTCAAATTACATGGCGATAAACATAAGAAACTACATGTTTAAATTACCAAATACATGCAAAGTCAATTCCATTGGGTTATCAATATCCCAGAGTAACTATAATTAAAGACCAACAATTACTGGCCAGTTACTGACATCTGCAGACCAGGATGTAATTAACAATGCTCAGTATGGTCCAATTGGAGTTTAAAGTCACATGGAAGTGGAAGGTAGTAAACAGAATACTTTGGATGGCTGTGCAGGCAGAGAAAATCAGGCGTTTCACCCAGGGGTGGGGCTCTACGTCCTGCGTCACACACATTGTGGACATCGTGGACAGTGCACTTTTGATTGATCTGATTGGGTTTGAAGTGCGGAAGAGAATGATTTATTTAAGGTGAAATATGAACAAGGAGGCATTGTCAGCTTCAGATTTAAGAATTTTATTTAAATAAATGTTCAAAAATAACTGTAACCCTATGTTTGCCTCATGTTGAATACATTTACATTCATGCAGCTGCTTGTGTGACCAGTAAAACCTACAAACTTCTGATTAATTCAGGATCATTTTATAATAGTGAGGAAATACCACAAATGGATTTTTGGGCAAACTAAATAGAGTAGTCTGACATGTCACTATTTCTAAAACATGTGTTTAAAAAAGAAAGAAAGCAAAAATTGAGAGTATACCCACTTTTCCAGGGACCACTACACCACTGACAAACTGGTTCCTTTAGTGCAGTGTTTGTCAAACTGGGGGGTGTGAAGTCTTTCTAGGGGGGTCATGGGTTCACTGAGTGAAAAAACACCCAGGAGTGAACTTCACTCCTGGGTGTTTTTTTTGTTCTTCAGGTTAGAACATGTATCAGGTGGAACTAATGTTTGATTGTTGGAGCTCCCTGGACTCATTTTAGGGACGTACACCAAACCAATCTACTGCCATGGTGATCTGTCACTAGACTAGACAAAGAGTTTAGGTTTGAACAATGGACAAGGACTGGACTGGAAAAGACACATGGGACATGTTTGTGTTTTGGACCAGTTTGGACTTTAATGTTCTCAGATGTGCAATGGAAACGGGCTCACGGACCCACTGATATTGGTCACATGTTCATCTGTGGAACCAACATGTGTTTGTTGGTCTAAAAAAAGTAGCTTTATTGTCATAGTTGTAGATAATTGCACATTTCCTATTTTTATTTGGAAAAAATACTGTCACAGTGAGCAGTCTGGTTGAGTTTATTTAGCAAAAATCTCAGTTATTTTTCAGAGGGAAACCGGCTGTAGTGCTCTTTACTGTGGGTTTGGCGGCTCTGAAAAGAGCCTTTGTGGTGATCACCATCCACATACCTCAGCCAACACCCATGGGATGTTCTGCAGAACACCGGCTCCCTCTGCAGTAAAGTGGACATCTGACAGGTGCTCCAGGTGAGACCAGGTGCGGGTGTGGGTCTCATCTCCAACTCCGCCATGAAAATGATGCTCCTGGTCCGCTCCATACCCTATCTGCTGTCCACTCACTGGTACCACCAGCAACGACGCGGGAGGATGTCGGAGAATGGGAAGTGGGAACAGCTCCATCACTGCCCAGAGTTTGCACTGCGGTTTACAAGCGCGGGCACGGCGCTTTCAAGAACATGCACGACGACGTTCCAGTAAGACACGCCCACTCCGGGCGAAACGCCTGGTTTATAGTTTGGGGCGGCCGTGGCTCAGGTGGTAGAGCAGGTCGTCCAATACCCGAAGGGTTGGCGGTTCGAATCCCACTCTGTCCTAGTCAGTCCGTTGTGTCCTTGGGCAAGACACTTCACCCTCTTTGCCTCCAGTGCCACCCACACTGGTGTATGACTGTTTGGTGGTGGTCGGAGGGGCCGTAGGCGCAAAATGGCAGCCATGCTTCTGTCAGTCTGCCCCAGGGCAGCTGTGGCTACAGATGTAGTTTACCACCACCAGAGGGAGAATGTGAGAGTGACTGAATAATGGGTCAATAATGTAAAGCGCTCTGGGTGTCTACAAAAGCACTATATAAATCCAATCCATTATTATTATTATAGTGAGTCCTGTGCAGACAGTGTGTGCCCCATCCCGAACGATCTAGAGTGGTTGTGTTGTGGATAATATAATTACATTATCTAGTCTGCAAACTGCTTCTCCACAGTGTTAAGCCATATAAAGATAGTGTCTGTGGTCGTTACCACGGTACTTGATCAATAAAAGAGTTAAGCTACTGAAACCTTACTTGATTCAGGAAATAGTGACATTACCACCAAGCTACTGAAAATTGTAGTAAGTTACTAGCGTCGCTACTTCCCAACACTGAAAACCAACAACATTTTAGGTAATCGGCTCGAAGTTTGGACATATTTTCAGTATGGACTACAACCACTGCTGCTGACAAACAATTATGTTGTACTTGGAGAAATGTTTGTTGGAAGTCTTGACCTTATATGTGCAAATGTCGTGACGCAACTAGTTATAAAACGTAACAAATTAAGCAGGAATTAAAATGGGTTGTAGAAATCCACTCGACTTTTGCCAAAATGAATATAAAGATAGCTTTGCAGCACTTGGAGGTTTCAAATTAAAACTTTATGAACTGTTAGGGTCCAAATACACAAATAAATGTACGGAAGACTAATAAAAATGAGTTTAACAAAATATGACCCCTTTAAACTGCTTTTGACTCTCACTTCTCCTTCCACTATTGACTATCATTTCAATCTCTTGGTTTTATCTTCATTACCTCCACCAAGGAACAACAGAGGTTATGTTTTCATCGGGGTCAGTTTGTCTGTCTGTTTGTCTGTCTTTTTGTTTGTTCATCTGTTGGCAAGATAACTCAAAAAGTTATGGACGGATTTTGATGACATTTTCAGGAAATGCTGAGGAAGAAATGATAAAATTTTGGTGGTGATCGGGGGGAACTCTGCATTTGTTTGGCCTTACATTGACGCACTCTTTGTTTTTGCACTGCCTGGTGACTTCTCTGTGGCTTTATCTATCAAAGCACTTTGTAAATGTGTGGTAAATAAAAGAAGATATTGCTATTCACAACATATTATAATAAAATTTAGCTGTTGTTTTTCAGGAAATCAACCATACATTCAAACATTGCTGTAGGAGTGTGATGGCAGTGACCAAGGGAAAATTCCATATAACAGAATAACATCATTATTTATTCTATTATCCAAAAAGGTTTTATGCTTTATTTTACACCTTTACCACACAGTATTTGTCTCTGTCTCTTTGTCTCAGCACAGTTAAGTCCATTTTAACTCAGAGACCTCTGTTAACTATAATCACTGTTTGATTTTCATAATAATAAGACATGGTCACTTCATTTAAACATCCTTGTAATTGCACTGTTGATTAAAAAAACTTTTCAGCTGTAACTTTATATTCATTACAACATGTCTTTAAATGTTCAGATTTAAGAGCTGGCTGCTCCAGCCTCTTATAGTCTTCAGCTCTGTTCTGCTGAGGGATTTGATAGATGATTAATGAGGCATGGTAGAGTTAGGGCAGGGAGAAAAGCTGAGCCTGGACAGTTTCTGTCACTTGCTGGCCTCTGTCTTGTTATGAGAAAATCCTCCTCAGGTTCCTGGTATATTATTCATAAAACAAAAAGTGCCCCAAAAGGGCAGAGAAGGTGTTCTATTTGGGCAGAAAAATCTATCTATTGATCCACATTTCACATTAGGGTTGTGTTCTCTAAAGCAGCAGCCTTTAATGAAAGACTACACTAATCAAATTAAGGCTGTACAGTGTTTTAATAAATTATGCAATACAGGTTACATTTAATGATAAAACAGAGGCTTCCCTCAAACAGCTAATTAAGTTACACCTCCAAGTACGCAGTTTCATACAAGATGTAATACACTTAAATCTAAGTTTTCTGTTGAAAGGATTTGCTGGTGTGAAATGCATATTGATCTCAGGATGTACTTATGATTAGTGGTAATACTATGACAATACCCTTGATTAAATCTGTACTCACCAACAGCCCACTTGCCGCACAGCGTAATGAAATCTGATATGTGAAAGAGGGCTGCATGCAGACAAGCAACACTACTGTTGTAAAAAAGATGAATGTTTGTGGGCTCAGCATGTACCATCTCATTCTTCTTTGCTCCCCGACGTGTAAAAAAGGCAGCAGAAATTGGATAGTGAAATGAGAGAGGCCAAGAGGTTGTAAAGGCAATAGATATGCACCTTTCTTCTGTCCATGTTAATCAGACTGCAGCATACTCCCAGTAGGTCCTTCTGCCCACAGGCTCTGTGAGACTGGTGTCCTAGATTGGATGTGGAGCTCTGAAACGCTGCCTGGGGCTCATCTACACCTGGCCAGAGGTTATCTTTTTTTCTGCTCTTTTCACCTCCACAACCCTCCAGCCACATAGAATTGCACTAAACATAGCATGAAACAAACAAGTTGGTGTTCCTGTCCAAGCAAATGGAGCATCTGTGTCAGTCAGGACGTGACTGATTTGTATGTTGGAGAGGCTGTACCTACCTGCAGTCGATGCATGAGTTTAATATTACTGTCTATGTATGTGGGTATCAGATGGGCTTCTTGGCTTAATTTCTCAGGGCTGCTGCCAAAAAAAAAACAAAAACAAAGAAATGTTTTGTGTTATTGCAAATCAAAGCTAATTTCAGCATTTCTGAACCAAAAACACATTTCTGCATTTCTGCACATGTGTATTGTACAGTGTTTTAAAAGTTCATGCCACTTGTCAATTAAAAAAAGATCATGCATTCAACTCTGTAACACTCCAAACGACAGGAGGCAAATTACACAGCTCATGACTTTTCTGCAAACAGAGTTACTCTTTATCACCGGTGACTGGGGGTCTGGAACCATGTTCATTTATACCCAGAACTGCCAAGGAGTCATTTTTACCCCTTACAGAATCAGTGCTACACTGCTTCACTCAACATTCACACTTCACCCGCTTGCCAAGCAATGCAGACACCTCACAAGTTACATCTAACTGGGATAGAATCTGTAATTCTAATATTCACACTTGTTTTAACTCTGTTTGACTTTCAAACCGGTCTGGAGGGAAATATCTGGTTTGCCAGCTAGAAATTTATTCATAACAGTCATTTGGTGCTGAGTGAGTGGTGAACAGCCCTTTATGAGTGAGAGAAGAGTTATGTTTCTATATGTTATATTACAATAGGAAGTATATGTCTTTGTTGCATTGTATTTGTTTGTTTTTTTTTTTTTTACAGTTTTTTTTTTTTTTTTTTACTATTCGGCCGCATTCTATGTTTTTCATTCACAGTATAATGTCACTGAATAATGGTGTTGTGTGGGGTTTTAGTCAGGGCCTTTGTAAACCACATACACAAATATTACATCTCCCTCATACAGCCAATGCAGCCAGATACATGTAATGCACATTTTCAGATGCAAACAACAATGTGCATGACAAAACTCCTCAAATAGTAAAGCACTCACCCATAACTTGTAAATACAGCCCATACATCTGTTTCTTTCTGACTAAGTATATAATAACATTCCCATGTGTTTGTCCTTTTTTCCTTCAGTTGATTCAGCAATTCTTTCTAAATAGGGGAGACACACCAAAGAAGACAGCCTTCTTTGTCCAGTTGTGTTTCTTGCATAGGTTTTTATCCATTTGTGAGTCAAAAGCGAGTGCTCCATAGAAGCTGTAAACACTGGGATAGTTGGGATCAGGCATGTGAGTGGATGAAGTTCTGTTCTGCTGTCTGCAAGGCCTGTCCTCCTCACAAAAAGTAGGAGACCACTTCTACTTTTACAGTCAAAGTTTGACATGTTTTCCATGACTTTCACCTCAGCTTTGAGTGTGTTCAGGTCAAATTATGGGCTGTGGCTCAGAGTCCAGAGCTCTGTTTCTAGAAAGGTCTGCTTTGACAAGAGGATTCAGATACATGGGATACAGTCAATAATGGATGTCCTGGTTCCTTCAGACTTTCTTTCCTCAGCTGGATCAGCTGCAAATCCACCAGATAGGAACCCTGACTCATATTAACATATAATCATGGCTGGAAAAGCTTGTTGTGTTTGGTGCTAGCTGTTAACTCATAGTGCTCGTAGTTAGAATCTTTGAAATGTTTCCAGTGAAGTGGCAACAAAATCTGGTTGTAGTGGTGAAAACAGATGCTGAGGTTCATGTTCATGCAGAGGAATTTCTTAACGAAAGTTGGGGGGAGTGTGGGGTACATTACTGGACCCAGAGGATGTCCTGTCATTTAACATCACAATCTGATTGGCTGATAATTCTGTCACTGATAGGTTTTGTAAATCTTCAAAAGCCTCTCTAGTGCTGTGAGCTGAAACCATGATGTGGGATATTTCTGTTCACCCTCAACAAAATTAACCATTGTGGACATTACACGAATGAAACTGACTAAACACTCAAGAAAGACACTTTACCCTCACTTAATTTTATTTTTTTGACTGCCCATCACTGTTACTGAGACAACACCAGAATATCCAGGCATTGACCTCTTGGTAGTGAGTTTTCACCTCCAGCCAATAACAGCATCACGCAACATGTGCAAGCAGCACAATTTAAAAACAAAGTGAACTCGCCTCATTGTGCTCTTATTTATTTATTTACCTTTATTTAATTATTTACCTTTATTTAACCAGGAAAACCTCATTGAGATTAAAAATCTCTTCTTCAAGAGTGTCCTGGCCAAGATGGACAGCAGTACATCAAATAGTTACAGACACCTACTCACCTACCGCACTATGACAATTAGGTCTGAGTAAAAAAAAACAAAAACCTGTCAGACACGAACAGCCCAAAGGTGTTTTGGATATATTTCCCTCTAGGACATTTACACAAAGTTATGTAATGATGTGGACATGTATTTGAGGTTTAGTGCAAAACTCAGTGGTTCCCAATCTTTTTTGGCTCATGACCCCATTTTAACATCACAAATTTCTGCCGACCCCAGACATTCAAAACACAGACATTTTTTTTTTTTGCTAAAATTAATTTGTTTTTGATCGTGTAATAGTTTGCCATACTATGTTGCAAATAAACATTAATTTTAGACAACATTTAGTCTATATAATGTATATTATTATGGACGGAGGCAGTAAAGTCAGGTGTAGATTACTGCACAAAGTGAGAATTTTATTTTCCTTGGTCAGGATATGTACAGTCAGTTCAGCTTGGATTTACAAGGCTGACAATTAATACTGAACAAACAATAACTCAAACTATGAATTATGAAAGAGCTGCAGCATCTGAAACCGACCACAATGAACATTTGAAAGATAAACAGTACCACAGTGCTTCAGTTTCAGCTTTACAGTTTGTCATGTCTTTTATGTACTGGGATTGTCTCTCTGCACTCACCATATATTTTTATTAGTACGTTTTTTTAAATTTTATTTTTATCAATTGCTAGAAATTTCAGGTGGCCCCACATGGGGTCCTGTCCCCAAGGTTGAAAAACACTGGCATAACTGCACTGAAACATTCAAAATATAAGGATTAACTTAACTTTTATCGACTAATGCTCCCTTTTCTAATTGACTCTCTACCTCGACCCTGTCCTTTCATTTGTTCAGCAGAAGGGTGAAGTTGGTTGAATGGTCTGTTTAAACACTAGTAGCATGTTGGTAGGGTTAGAGAAATTATGGAAATTATAGGGTGCGAAGTCCAGACTCTGGGAAAGGTGAACATTTGTGCAAATGGATTGGTTAAAACACTATGACTGTAGCTGGGCTCCATTACAGTCTTCTGCAACATAAAAGCAATATTTCTACAATTTCAACAAAGTATAATTGCTACTTGTAAGTGTTTCCAATGAAGAGTGTTTGGCTTCTGATGTGTGATTCTAGTAAAGTCCTGTCGACCCGTCTTGCGATATTTCGTAATTCTCGCAGAGAGAGAGAGAGAGGGAGAGAGTCGGGGGTGTGGTCTGTGTGTACCTCACAATTTCACTCTGCAGGTGCAACTGATCGTCCCAAGGCAAAGTCCTTATTCATGCATAATTGATTTCTGGGAGAGAATTGTACACATTTCAACAATGAGTTGTGGATCCAGAATTTCCAAATGACCCGGGTAAAATTTAATGAACTGTTATGTTACTGAACCTCTCATGGCACTGGACTTGTCATGCCCATGACGAGTGGAAATGTGTAAAATGTGTCTCCATTACACTTTTGCTCAATACTTCTATATCGAAACGTCTAAAAAACCGCCTCATGAGAGCATAAAAACTTTTTTGCGATCTTTGATAGTTTTTGCTACATTTATGTTTCCATTACCAGTTTTCTATTGCACAATTCACAATTTGTGCATTTCTGAGGGTAATGGAAACCCAGCTACTGATGCAGAGCAGGGAAATTCCTTATCAACACAAGAAAAGAATCCAAAAAAAATAGAAGTAATCAAGCAAATATTCATGACTTCAGTCTCCAGTTTATCTTCCATTAACTAAAGTGGAGACAAAGGATCTTCTGTAGTTGTTGTTCAGAGATGTATGAGATTACACTTATCTGTGTTCTGCAGAAATACAGTGACAACTTTATATTGTGGCAGCTGGGTTGGCATCAGATGGACTTCCTTGACTTGATGAATGTCAGTGCAGAGGGGCTAGTTGGTAATGCCAGCGTTCCTGCAGTTCAACGGGGCTGTGACCTTGACAGACAATAAAGAGCTGCACCATGGGAGATGCAGCCAAGCAATACATCAATGAAGCATAGTTGTAGTCATTCTGCCGTCCCTTTTTTCTCTTCTTAACACTTTTCATGTCTTCCTCACAAACCCTGTCAGGATGTCACATCACACTGGCAACAATACATGTAAGCCTCTGAATAAGGATCACTGCACCTGGCCGACAAAGAAATAATAAGATGCATTACTTTGTTTTGTGCAGAAAAATAATACAGGTTTTGGGTTTTTTATAGCTTCCAAGTTATCAATTCTCCAGAAAGTTGCTGTGAAACTATTTTTGTTTTAGGTTAACAAGTAGTACGTAGTTGCAAGAGGCAAAGCTCATGAATGTCCAGAAAACCAGGTTACAGAGGATGCATTATAATACTCCTACGATGTAATAAAGTAGGCAAAAAATACTGGAAGCAAAGACTGGAAGCAAATTTACTTTGAGGGTGAGTTTCATTCTCACTTTTTTTATGTGTATCTATTGAATAAATATCACATAAAATGTTGCTGTTGGGTTTTTTTTTTTTTTTTACTATTTTCTGTTGCTCTAAATTTGGTGGATATCTGCCCAAAGTCTGTACATCAACAATATTGTGAATTATAAGACATAATAAACAGATGTTCAAGGTTATTTTTTAATATTACAGACTACATCAACAAGCACTGCAATGAAGAGCTGGGCAAGATGATAATACTCTAAATGGCCATCCCTATTCAGGAGATTAGTTTTTGAGACTTGGGATTTCATCCTTGCATTAATCTTTCTTAAAACCCGTCATGGACATTCAATCCAAGTTATTGTCTGAGATGCTGACCGAGTAGTTATAGGAAAACTTGGCAAAAACTTCAGTTCTCAGAACAAATCCCAGCTTTTTTTTCTTCTGTAGTAGAAAATACAATACAGCCAATGTTCATTAAACTTATTATAAGTCTGTTGTCATTAAACCTCTCACTAATGATAGAAAGCTTGCTCACAAATTTTTGCCTGCAGACATTTGAGCTCCCTCTGTGTGACAATAACTGCTGAAACAGCATATAAAACGGCTTATGCAGACAATTCTGGTATCAAGAATAAAGGAAAGAAGTGTCCTAAAACACATCATTATGAGTCACATCACAACTAATAGGCCTTTAGGTAGCACACCATTAATCTCAGCTCTTTGATTTGAAAAGGACCAATTAAAGGCTGTACATTTCATTCCCAGAGCCATGAATTTTGGTTGTCATTACAGGTGGATGAAGACAGGTTGAACCAACGATAAAGGCTTTACCAGTTTATTTAACATTCTATTACATCCTAAAAAACAAACCAGAAAATATCATCAAAACAGTAAAAAGAATAAAATGGTGCCATTGTAAAAACCACAGATACTCACTAAAAATGTCCCTACTTGGGTTTGACTAAGCAAATAGTTTATTACGAATAGATAATTACTGCGGTGATTAAAATGGTTCAGCAACAACTTATGCAGTGAGGTAGCTTCTCATTTCTTAAACAATCATCAGTTTGATATCGAGCATAAAGAGTGGACTGTGTTTCAGTGGAAAAATGTCATGTGGTCTGATGAGTCCAGACTGAGTCAACTGAAAAGAGGTAGATGAAGAGATTCATGCCTAGTGCCTACAGTACAAGCCTGTGGGGGCAGTGTTATGATGTGGGGTTACTTCAGTTGGTCAGGTCGAAGTTCAGCAACGTTAGGCTGTGTCCAAAACATTATGGAAATAAATGTTTTGAAATTGCATATGTGTAACCAGGTGGTAAAATAAGTACATCTACAGGATAGTAGATCCATATGGTTTGAATTCTCAGTTTTGGTCAGCAGTATGGATCATATCACATCATACACTGTAAAAAATGACTGTAGAATTAACACCAAGAAGTTGTAAAATTGCAACATAAAAAAACTGTAAGTACAATACAATGCAAAGTTGTTCATTTGAAAAGATTTTTGTGTTAATGATTGAATCAAATATAGCTGTAGTTTTTACAGGAAGAGTATGATAACAAAACAAGATTTGTGTGTAGAAATTATGTATTTCTATTGTTTTTAGAAAATAAAACTGTAAATTGAAAAACACTGTGGTGCCGTTTAAACTGCAAGACCATAATGTTGAAGTAACGGCCTATTTGTTTTTTGTTTTTTTTTTAATAAAGAAGTTTTAAAAAAGTAAACATTCAACAATTTAACATTTTAAATTTGTAAATTAAGGGTTTGCTAGAGTTGGTAGAGCAGCTCATCCAATAACCAAAGGGTTGGTGGTTCGAATATTGGCTCAGACTGTCCATACGTCAAGTGTCCATGGACGACACTGAACCCTAAATTGACCTGATGGCTTTGGACACCATGAAGATGTATGAAATGCACTGAATAAGAGCAGGCCATTTACCATTCAAATCCAATGTTAAATATATATGTTTAAAATGTTAAATCTACATTTTACTCTGTAAATATGTTTACAGTTGGATGTGTTTTTTACAGTATTGTTCTGGAAACCACAGCTGCCAGTTTTTTTCTGTAAAAACAACAGGATTTTTTTTACAGTGTATGTATGCTGTTGCATAGCGCCATATGCGTGCCGAGAGTGCTGAATAATGGGACAGTTCAGGAAGCAGCCAGCTTAACGCAGTCTTTCCCACTGTAGATAGCCTGTCGTTCAGACAGTGAGAACATTCATTAAGCATCTTATATTGTTGTAAGTTTATTTTTGCACAGTAATATCCGACAGTCTTTCAATGTTGTTTTATTCACTTATAAGAGACCGAATTTTGTGCAACTGTTTTCATAGGATTGCCGATGTTTGTGGATCAGAAACCTAGCATACAGAGGACCGTCTGCTGTCTGCGTTCGGTTTGAAATTAGCAGTAATGCATCTCTGTTGGTAAAATGTATAAATGTATTTGTTGACAAAATATATAAAGCAGAGTTTGTGAACTGAAATTGCTGCTAAATTTGAATTATTCTATTTTGTAAAGAAATGTTATTGTGTCATTATGGTGCCTATGTTTTGTTTTCTATCCATAGAAGTGTGCCACTGCTGTATTTTTGTACAGTATTTACACTGAAAGTATTCTGCATTTGGGTCAATTTGTCATTCATGCTTAATGTGTTTTATGGACTGAAACAGCCTTGAACTATTTATGTTTAATGATACTTTGTCAGATATTTCTTTTTGGGGAAATTTGAAGACCACAATTTGGAGAACACTACACATTAGCAGAAAGAAAATAAAGTCCTCACAAAATTGCATTTGAAGTTGTGTGTTAAATTTATCCTGGCTTCATATGGGTATTGAAATAATACCACACTGAACTTAATAATCAAAACATGTCATCAGTGTCATAATCCAAGTGGAATATGGTTTAATTAAATATTAAAGTGTAGCTGAAGTATTAGAATGTGGGGCTTTTTTTGTGGCAGTGCACAGTGTCAATAATTTCTCCTTTAGTTTTTAGTTTTTGCTAGGGCTGGGCAAGTTAACACATTATTACCACGTTAACGCATTCATTAAATAACGCCGACAATTTTTTTTATCTCACGTTAATGCTGTTTTATTATAACTCATATTCTTCTGCCTCTGCTTGTGTGCGTGTAGCGATTAGCTCGGCAGATAGACAACAGGTTTACCAAGAAAAGCTGGAGAATATCCATAGACATGCTAACGATTAGCATTTACAGATTAATTTAAGATTTACAACGTCTTTTTATCCAGCAACAAAGGTTCACATCAGAGATATTTTATACTATTCATTCTTACAACAACTGAACATAAAATACTCACAGGCAAACGTTTTTCAAGCTGTACAAACAGAGTGAAAGAAACGTGTCTGTTAGTTCCTTCTTATGTCCGAACTGACTACAGGAACACCGGAAGGACAAAACATATGTTAGTGCAACTTATTCCGACCACTAGAGGGCCCCCTTTGCTTGCTTTTAAAAACTGAACATCACATATCATTGGGCTTATTAGTATTAGTACTTACTAGTGGGCTTAAGACTCCTGTCAATCACTCACAACTGGAAATAAACTGGTGGGGACATAAACATGGAGAAAAGTAGCGGTCTTTTCCATGGATATTTTCATTTTAAATGTTTTCAGATGGTGGGGTTGAGAAGGACACAGCTGTTTGGAAGCACTGCAATGTGGAATTATTTTTTTTATCACCGGAGTACTTCAAGTCTGAAATATCACTTAAAGGCAATACACGCTGTCGATGCCGGCAACCCCCCCCCCCCCAAACTATGTGATTAATCGTAATTAATCGCAAAAATCCACGCAAGTAATTGTGATTAAAAATTTTAATCGCTGCCCAGCACTAGTTTTTTCTTAATAAACATGAGGTGGATGGTAGATATACCAAAGTCAGTAGAAGTGTGAATATTCCCAAATAGCAAAATCATTATGGCTTAAATCTGGCCCAAAACTGGCATGCCATTTGGCAAAGTTCTGGGCGGATGTATGGGCCCTAAATGGGCCAAAATAGGCAAGCCAAAATCAAACCAGAAGGAAGCCAAAATTCACCCAAAACTAACTGCAGACTTCCAAAATATAGCCATAATTGTCCTAGAAAAGCCCCAAATCCCCATAATCCAGCCAAAAAGTAGCCAAAACATGCCATACCATCCCTATACTTGATCCCGCTCTTTGCCCAGTCTTTTGGTTAACCATACATATGCCATAACTCAGCCATGTATTGCTGGTACCTCCATATCTATTATGGATAACCTTTATCATACCACAGTTAAGCCTAAAGGTTTTCATAATGCCAAAAGAAAGCCAAAAATGCCAAATGTATGCCATAATACTGCCAAAATATTTGCTATCTGGGTTAAAGCCAGAGAGCGGTTTCGCACCTCAGCTTCTGTTTTTAGGTTTAGGCATTAAAACATTATGATTTGATTTACGTTTTACAGAAGACTGTGACTTCTTTAAAACCACATATTTTCTGCCTTTTTCTGTATTAAAACAACTGTGAGTTTTTTAAAAATCACATACTATTGCATACTATTTCTGTATTAAATTGAACCCAATCATTATCACTTGTTTTTTACTGCCATCCACCCTCACCAGGTGCTGCCAGCGCCTAAATCTGTATCTATAAAAAGTTTGGTAACCTCATGGTTTCTGAGTGACATGGTTATTATTAAAGTGCATTTCTGTTCCCTCAAGATGTCATGAGCTTATTACAACTATGACATTGATGGACATGTACAGTATACAGAAATGTTGATAATAAGTGTATTTTTGGTACAGAAATATTAAAAACTCGTGTATCTATATGGTTTTCTGAAATGTACAATGGCAATATTTTATTCTAGTGATTGGAATGTAAAATATTTGAGCCTCAATTTTAGGGACCTGTTTTACAGTCCATTGTTATCAGTTCTTACCTATGAGGCTGATAAACATAATGGAAGTTGTTCTTTTTAAGGTAGAAGCAGGTGCAATTTATGTTGTAGTGAACGTTCACACCAAGGAAAGAAAAATATGCATTATTTCTCCCATAGGGGTTGCATTTAAACTATGATGCAAAATAACTTAAGAGACGTAAGCCCATAGCAACCTGCGCCTACTACGGCTAAAAATGAATCCATTTACTGACTCACACAATTAAAATGACACATCCAGCTGGCTTTGAGCTTACAGCAGGTATTAGAGTTGATAGCCACAACAGGCTGGAAGAGGAGCTCATGCCTACACACGATTCAAGTATTCTCCATTGTCACAGTTCAGCTAAGACTTTAATTTGGGCACTCTGCTTTAAAATCAGAGGTAGCTTATGTAAGAAAACGTCCTAATTACAGTATTTAATATATTTATTCTTAAATTTAAAGCCTGTGAATACTTTCACCACAGCTGCAAAACTGGCTTTATTTCCTTTCTTAACAGCATGGTTCTCATTTTATGCTTGAAAAATTGTGATTTTTCAAATCTGACATACAAGGTGCACAGTAAAATCAACAAGACCTTGATGTTTAGTGTGAAAATGTATGTCTTCCAACAACAATATGTGCTCACACTTAGATGATAATAAAATAAATGTGTTGAGTTATTCAGCCCACAACTTGAATGGCCTGTCATAACCTTCTCCCTAAATTACTTATTTATAGGAACATAGTGAATGAACATGAATGTGCTCTGCTCAGAGCTTTCAAAATATTCAATTTCCCCTTTGATTTCACTGTTAAATTAACATTAATAGAATCTTCAGAGAGCAAGTAAACAAACTTCACAGCATTTTCTCTGCTGCACAACAGTTCTTGGCTCTCCTTCTGTTTATCTATCAGATTGTTACCAACCATCTTCATTTATCTGGGATAAGAATTATTTATTTTTTTACAGAGCAAACACTGGTCCACCATCATGTCTGTGATCCATTTTTACTGGAATTTCCCTGCGTTCTACTCTTTATAAAGTCTGTTAGAAGCACATTTGTGCTTGTGTGCAGCCTTGACTGAAAAATAAATGAAAATAAATGAGTAAATGAGTGGAATTTTTTCATTATGAGGTTAATACTTCAACTCGGAAAAATCGAAAATACAATGGGGTTTTCTTTGTTTGTTCTTTTGACAAACAATTTTTCCGCTTGGTAGGCAGAAAATGTACCAATAATCCCGCACAAATATTTTTTTTCTAAATGAGTATTTCTTCCACAGTTTTTCTTTTTTTATATATATCTGTTCACACAACAATGCAAAAAAATCCAACTGCAAACGCTGAGACAAACTGTAGTTTCTGGTGGACTTAAAACTGTGGACACCTCGGATAACTACTGGACGTAGGAGGTGCACAGGTTTTAATCAGTCATGAAGGTGATCAAAATATCAAGTTAAGATATAAATAAAGTTACTTTTAGTGTTGGTTCTGGTTGCTGAAGTGTATATCTTCATATTACGGGGATTTGGACACGACGCTGGTTTATCTTTCAAAGATGTCTGATTGATCTACAGCAGGTCATACACTGATTTATACACCTAGATTTGATGATTCAGGTGCAGAGTCATTACACAAAGCATCCACCAAACAGAAAACACTTGTAAAAGTCTTTTTTTTTTTTTTTTTTATCTCTAACGCTATTTAAGTGTGGATGACAGGTCTGAATGTGCACAAAACATTTTTTTTTGCAAAGTATCTGCATTAGTGTGGACAGGGCATAAGGCCAGAGTCCTGCACGGGTCCACTTTTCCAAACCTGCACCCGCCCGCACCTGCAAAGCTGAGTATCGCAACCCGACCCGCTTTTTCTTCATGTCCAATCCACACCCACCTGTTTCCGCGTACATTAGACCCGCAACCCACAACACGACACATGATTAAACACATTGTCTACACTGTAACTCACTTTGAAGAACTTTGTTTTTGGCTAAACCGCATGCCTTCAATAAATCTGTAATATGTGCTGCTCAGTGACATCTGTTTGCCAGATGTAAACAGAGGTGAGGCTCACTTCACAGTAAAACAAACCGGCTAAGGATCAACCACAGTGATCATCACTCAATGTCCTGCAAACTATTTTCATCCATGAATCTTCTTTTATGTACTCAGCCTGGTGCAGGACTTAAGGCTATGGTATGAGATATTTTTAGGGATACCCAGCCAAAGTAAACTAAATAAATTAGAAATCCCCCAAATTTAGAGCTTGCCCGTTTAAATCTAACCTTGAGTTGACTCAGATGTAGTCTTTGGCTCTCCTCTATAGTACTGATCAGGTGAAAGACTCAAACTATAGAAGAACTATGTATTTTATTCAAACAGAAAATCCTGTCATTATTTGTCATTAAACATATTGGATGTTAAATCCTGGTTGCTACAGCATAACAAGTCAGAACCCAGTGTGAGTCCCAATTGTCTTGTTTGGACTTTGCCCTCCTCACGCCCACCTGCCTCTCAGCGCCTGTAGTGATGCAGCACTTTATGCTCAAAATCAATAAGAGGCGGCCACTCCGCCCCTTATTCGATTGGATCACCAGGCAGAACAGTGTTTAAGATAATACCCTTTAAAAATTCAATTCCATGCCCTTATTTTGTACGTGATTGTCCTAAAACGTTGTAGTGAAAGGTTTGGTGTTTACATCTGCAGCTTGTGTTCATTTATCAAATAAAAACAATACAGTAATATAAAGAACACTGTCGAATGTGGGTTTCAGAGCAGCAAGTCCTGACACCAGCTCTAAAAATGATCTAAAGAAAAAGTTCATTGATTATCCATTGGATTTACAGATCTGTTGTCTTTTTATGGCATTAGTAGGTGACTGAGGTTAGACTTTTATTACATACAATATTAGTGACCTATTTTGTCGAGCTCTTCAGTAGAGAATGAAAATTGATTTATCAGAAAGGGCTATTCTTCATATTATCTCTCTCTGAAGTAGGTAAGTAGTTCAAAGAAGACCTTCAGACTTCAAACTATTCCCAGAGTTAGATAGAAAGTTTGTGTCCATCAGGGAAATGTCCTTAAACGTCCCGGTGTTTGGGCAGATCATGTGACTTAAACCAATGCTGCCTTATTTTCCAATGAAAGAATTATACAGCCTCTAAAGGTTTAGACTGAAAGTTTAAAGGATACTTCACCATTGACTATTGTTGTCAGTTTAGTCTCAAATGAAGGCTGTTGTTGCTTTGAAAAAAAAAAAAGGAAAAAATAAATCACACAGATGCTGCATAACAATATCCATCAATACAACTGACTTTCTGACAAACCAGAACTGAGAACATATTTTTCTTTCATTTCTATGTTCATTCCATTTTTTCTATAAGGCCTATTCATACACATACTTATAATAAAACTAACAGTACTGACACTGAAATCACATCAAGTAATTTCACAAACAATTTACAATCAAATATAATGTTGCATCATGTGAGTGTGTTTCAAAAGCCAGGAAGTGATTCATATCTGTTTGTTTGAGTGTATTTGATAAAGAACGATTATTCAGTGTGGTGGATATGATCTTTCTTAAATCTCTAATGCTCTCATTTGTTTGTCCAAACTGTGGATCTAAGTACTTTCTATTACTGCTACGCAATAACATGAGATAGAAGACCATTAACGTCAGGTGACAGTATCATGGTTTATTCTACATAAGACGTAGCAACTGTAACATGAACATCACATACAGTTTGTGACTAAATGATCTCAGATGGGCCATTCTATTGCATTTTACAGAGACTAGTGCATAATGGGTTTTAAAACATCACACTTTTACACTGGAAAAAATCTCAATGTTACCAAGTTTATTTTTCTCCTTTCTAGTCAAAATATCTCATCACACTGAAAATAAGACATAATCACCTAAAGAGTACCTTTTCAGCGAAATATAATAGCTTATTTTTAGACAATAGATCTTGAAAATCTTATTTCAAGAAATCTTACCAACATAATTTTTTTTTTTTTTTTTGGGGGGGGGTGTCTCCGTTCCTTGGTGGAGGTAATAAGTTCTTATATCTCACTGAAAAGTTACTCTTTAGTTGATTATGTCTTATTTTAAGTGTGTTGACATATTTTGAGTAGAAATGAGAAAAATACACTTGGTAAGATTTAGATTTTTTCTGGTGTATTTAGGTAAAAGGGATACTTTAATGGTTTTATGCCTCAGGCATTTGTATAATATACTCTACCACTGTTGTAAAGTCATGACAGATGAAAAAGATTTCATGTTCATGGTGTGTCACAGGTCCCTGATGTAGTTTCAGGACTCATGGGGATGCAGGGTCTCCTTCAGAAGTTCTATCTCTGCTTTCATGTCCCTATTTGAAAGGACACACTGGGCTCTGATCTGGAATTCATTTTTATAATCTTGAATCTTACTGGTTCTTCCAAATCTTTTTACATAAAAATGTGTTTAATCTGAGACATTACACAGGTCACCTTTTATAGATTCCAATAATTTGCTCATTATTGACTGCCTAATCTTTAATTAATGAATTAAGATCCATTATTAAGCTACATACATTGCCTCACAAAAAACAACAACAACAATAATAATAACAATAACAACAACAATAATAATAATAATAATAATAATAATAATAATAATAATAATAATAATAATAATAATAATAATAATAATTCACAGGATTGTCTTCAGTTTTTAATTGGGGCTGCATATTTAAAACAATATCATCACATTAATTGTTGTTCAGAGTTGCTTTAAGTTTTGGCAAAGATCTTGTATCGATGATTGGAAGTGTCAGACCACTGTTTAAAGTCTTCTCCCTCACATCCCAAGATTACCTGTGGGGTTCAGGTCTGGACTGGTGGTGGCTGATCCATGTGTGAGGGTCACAGTTTGAGCCTGATGATTCCTGGCATCGTCATCTTGAAATAGTCATCTGGGAAGATAAAATCCACTGGTGTTCAACCTTGGCCATTCAGTATATTGCGGTTCAGCTGACCACACCAGAGGTGTTTCTAGGTAACATGTTGGAGCATCAGATATATTAGTACAGTATTACCTTTGAACAAAAGGTGAAGGTAATACTGTACCTTAATTCTGTACTTTAATTCAGCATTATAACAGCCTCTCAGTGCCCTCCTACAGAAACAGAACACAACATCCTGTTGCTGTATCTCAGACGTATCATGGTGTGTAAGTTTTTGTTCTCTTTTTATATATGAGAATATGCAATATCCATATCTTATCTGCTTCTGGGGCTCATTTCTCAAAAGTCCTGCTATGATCATACATAGTGGTGATAAATACATTTACAAGATTTCCAGGCTTATACATATACTGTCAGTCATGATTTATATTGAGAGTATAAACTATCTGCATCTGTAGCTGACATTTTTGTTGTTTTGATAAGAAAAAAAGCATTTGGTCAAAGACTGAGGTTATTTGTATATCACTGCGTTTCTACTTTATATGATTTATTTACCAGAAACATACATAGTGATGAATATCTGTATAAGATATAATGCAAAACATAAATGTTCTGGATTAAGGTAAAGACAATACATTATATAACAGGTCAAAAATGATCACAAATCAGCTTTCCCTTGAGCCATTGTTTCTAGTGAGTCTTAAAAAGTGATCTGTAGCACATTCCCTATCCCAAATGAAAGGATATTCCAAAATTCACTTCTTCTTCTACTGTATGACACCCCTTATCCTCTCTTGCCCCGCTCAGTTATTCTGGCACATTGCATTGTCAACATTTGTGAGACAGCAGGTGCATTTTTAAAGCTAATTTGTACAAACAGCATCACATAATGAATAAAAATATGTCAGAGAGAATGCAAACCCTGCAGGATGGTAAAATACATTGTCTACCTTTCCTGTGTGTGGTGGCGTTACCTGTCTCTTTTCATTTTCAGCACCCTTGGTAGCCAAGGCTGTACTGCATCTGTGCAGTAGTGGGGCATCTAGGAGTGTCCATTCCTTCACTCCTCTGCTTGACCCCTCTCTCTTCAATTTTTTTCACAATTTAAGATAAAATGAAATCATGCTGACAGCCATTATTAGTAAGGAATCTCAGTGTATAAGGCTGGCAGCAGAAGCATCGCATCACTAACATGCTTCTGTATGTCAACACACGTATACAACACGCAACAGCCACGTACAGGTGAGGTGTTTATAGTCGCATAAGCCACTTTTACACAGAGATCAGTCAATGGTGGAGAAAAGGCGGGATCGCCATCTCGCCTTTTTTCCACCATTGATTGATTTCCACAGCCAAGCCAAAGGAGTAACAGAGGTGAGACAGGCTGGACTTTTACACAGAGGACCTGCATTCCAGAATCAAGGGTGCGGTGATGCAGCACAGCGTATAGTGTGATGTATTACTTCCGTGTCGGAAATATCTCGAGCATAGCAATGTTGCTAACCTCTCCAGCATCTTTCATAGTTTCACAAATGTTAGCATGGATAGAGCAGGAAGTGGGGTTTATAATAATTTTATATCTTAATCGGGCTAAAAATGGATATTCAAACATTATTTCTAGTAATTCTACAATTCAGTCATTCATATGTTTCATAAAGATTGATGTGTCCATTGTTATGTTCTAGTGCAGGATGACATATCGAAGCACACTAACTATCAAATATCCTGTTTGCCTTCTGTGCATAGGGTGATTACATAGACCTCTAACTTGCTTAAAGTCTTTAGTTTATGTCTCAAGCATGAATATCTATTTCACTGTGGAGGTCAATGCCATTAGATTGTTAAGTCCTACTGTCAAAATGTTGTATGAGGATCATCTATAAGGACTCACATTGATGGTTTTACTGAAATTTGTTCAGAAACCTTGCCATTGCTCCACAGGAAAAAAAAAAAAACAGGCAGGTCTGTTTTATTCCACCACATAGCAAAAAGGAAAGAAATACAAAATTAGAAATGTAAATACAGGAAGCATCCCTCAGGCAGAGCTGTACATGCAGTGCTATATGGGGAATTTCAGTGCAGCCTTCTACACCTCCTGATGTTCCCGTTGGTCCACAGTTTTTCATCAACATCACAAAGGACATCCTTCCTTGCAATACAGCTCAGAAATAGTCTTTTTCAGCATTCAGGCATGAGATGTCCCCTGAGATTATTTTTTTGACAACTGTTCATTAACCCATTACTGTAACAGGTCAGATAATGTATGATGATATATGCTTTATAGTCTAGGTTTGTGGGGGAAGGCATTGTGGGTAAGGTATTTTTTAGCCTAGCTGTAAACTACCTGTAGATCGTTATAGTTTAGGTGGAAATAACTGAGTTTGACAACAGTTTTACTTTTGCATCTAAAGTAAAACAGAGGCTCAGGAATAAAGTTGAAGTTAACATCGACAATGAGCTATTTTTAGTTTTATATATTTAGGTTTACAGACAAAGCTTATGTTTTTGGGTAGATGTACTGGGTCTTAATGGGTTATGATTCAACAACAATCCTTCAGTTCAGGACACTCACACCAAAATGTCTAATAGAATTGTAAGGAAACAGGCTTGAATCATGGTAACTGGTTCCACCACTTTGAGTTACAAGTTGTCAACAGGGAACAACTACATTAGAATGAAGAGCTCTGAAGTTATGCCAAACAATCTGATGTACTGGATTTTAGAGAAACACACTCAACCATACCAATAGTTATGTGGCCACTAGAGGGAGTAGTGAGTCACTCTGCCGGTCATCCATGGTGACGAAAACTAACAAGTGTTGCTTCATGACCAGATGCGATGAGAACCACTGAGAGACAACTATTAGAGCTGAACAACAAAGGGTCAAGGTGATAAAAGTTAGAAGCACTGGACTGGACCAGTTACAAGTGTTTGCTCCTGGAGGATTCTGTTGGGTTTCTGTAAATTGGCTTGAGAGCCTGGTTCCGACCGGCTCTATTTGTAAAGTGTCATGAGATAACTTTTGTTATGATTTGGTGCTATATAGGTAAAATCTGATTGGTTGATTGATTGATTGATTGATTGACATGACTAAATGAAAAGGATGGCGCTTGACGTTGAAATCACTGCATTTCTTGTACATGGTAGAGTTTGTTTATGAGGCTGATGAAGGTATACAATAATAATAATAATGGATTGGATTTATATAGCGCTTTTCTAGACACCTAAAGCACTTTACACTATTGACCCATCATTCATTCGCTCTCACATTCACACTCCGGTGGTGGTAAACTACATTTGTATCCACAGCTGCCCTGGGGCACTGACAGACTGACAGAAGCATGGCTGCCAATTTGCGCCGACTACCACCAAACATTCATACACTAGTATGGGTGGCACTGGAGGTAGGAAGGGTGAAGTGTCTTGCCCAAGGACACAACAGACTGACTAGGACAGAGCAGGATTCGAACCGCCAACCCTTTGGTTATTGGACGACCCGCTCTACCACCTGAGCCACAGCTGCCCCATATACAGCTTATTCTATTTGTTAAGTTCACTGTTTGTTGATCCATGGTTCAGATTAAACTATGACAGTTATGACAAAGAAAAAGAAAACACAATGATACCATAATACAGATGTGTGTAAACAATTATCCTTATACTTCAGTGATACAGTCCGTGGATACATAGCATTGATTCGTTGGTGGTTTTGGTCATATCTATGTTCTGGGATTCAGCTTCCCCTGCTGTTGAGAGTTTTGAATATCAATACTGTACTTCATATAACCTTTTTAAAATGTTGTAATCAACATAAAATAAACAATTGATAATGTAAGAAAATATAAATTTTACATAATAATTTGCAGGAATGCACCACAGTTTTTGCAATTTGTTCTAATCAAGAGAAATTGCTTTCATTTTGTGGATGCTGAACGAATCAGATTTCAGACATGTACCAAAGTGACTGAGAAAAAAACTGAATTTAAGTCAATGCTTCTTTAAGCATCAGACAGGGTGTAGATTTTCCAGTTCTTATCCAAAACTTTGATGTTTCCTTCAATTTTAATGAGCCCAAACCTTTAAGGCACACCATGCACACCCTGCCATTGGTGTCAAAGTCTTGCAACACTTCACCATCCACCCACACGTCCTTCATATGACTTCTCAGCCTTATGGATGACTTATGCAGATGGATGACATATTCCTGGCTTGGAGAAAAATGATGCTTGTAAACATAATTCAGGAAGCATTAACTTGTCTGCAAAAACATATGCAGGAAGGCAAATGAGTAGTTCATAACCATACTGTGTGGGAGATCGGTTTGGTAGTTTCACACAAAAAATGTGTCGTGGTGTACACACTGTCAGTGACATTTTGCTGGGTCCCATCAACTGCAGGACTTATTTACTATCCAGAGGTATATGGAGCTGGAAACATGAACAGGAAGCAATGAATCAAATGTAGAAACAACATGTTTGACAAACTGAAGCCCTCACATTGCTGGAGTCCGGATCACTGAGCTGGGGTTGTTGTCTGACGATGAAACCACAAGCTGAGTGTACAGGTCATTTCTTTGGGTTGCAGTAGCTCTGGAGAGATTTCTGTGTCTCTTATTGATCAGGAAGCTGGCTGGCAGACCTTTTCAGCATTGTGCAATCAGACCACTATAGGGCAGAAGTAGAAATGTTTCAAATGCACCCTGAAGGATTGTCTTTGTTTGTCAAGCCATTCACTGAGCTTCCTTATATTGTTATTGATGACATTCAGAGCCCAAACTCCTCTGCACTTAAATGTCTCCTCTGTATTTTAAGAAGCTGGTTGTCAAGAAATCTGTTTTCTGTTTTCGACAGCAATCATTGTAATTTGAGAAGGATTTCTTACATGGATAAAGCCTTTTTCATCTTTGTGTTTGACTTGTATCTCCCGCTACTCCAACCAAATAAAGGCACAGCTTGACTTTACCTGAAATGCAGCTTTATGCATTTCTATGAAGTTGTTGAAAAGCTATACTTTAATAGATACTGGACTGATATTCTAATTTAACAGAAGCTGAAATAGGTGGGATGAATGAATGCATGACATTAAATATTATTTACAAAACCAATTGAATTTCCATCCATCCTTCCATCCATTTTCTGAACAGTTTATTCCTCATGAGGCTTGCGTTAGCTTTTGTTGAAAAGTGCCTTTCAACAATGATATTGCATTGTAACTTCTAGTGGTGAAATTGCAGATTGTCACCCACCGATGACCCCTATTTTCACCTTCTTTTGACAGTGACTGCTAAAAACACCAAAACAAATTAGAGTCAGTTTTATGTTTGTCCTGGTCTAGTGGTGGTACTGGTCCACACTCCAGCATAGAGTTGTATGTGATAGTAATACACCTTAATGCCAATAAACAAAAACAAGAACAACAAGAAGAAATCCATTCAGAACTATAGTAGACACCTAATGTCACAGTGTGGTGGACTCCCACAGTGGATAAAGATGTCTCAATGTCACTACTCTTATTTTCAGATGACTATGCACTACTGAAAACATCACAGTGAACATAATTCTCCATTTCTGCAACTAAATCCCACTAAATCTAACAGACCAAACCTTTAATTTGAATCATATTTTCATTAACTATAATAATCCTACTGGCACTGTTCTTGAAGGTTTCATTTATCTACTAAGCGTTCAAACTCTCCACTCCTCAGGGATTCCTTGTTTCCTGCAACTTAAACCAGATTTTTTTCTTTTTCATTTCTTCAAACATTAACGTTGCTTTCCAGGACTGTAAAAAAAGCCTCTTTGTCCCTGGGGTCTTGTTATGCCGCCATCAGATCAAATGTACTTGTGGCAAAATGACTGGTGAGCATGAACAGATCAAGGGATAATAATGAAATAAAAAGCATGTATCCTTATGTTTACTGCTGCTGCTGTAACACAGCTTCTTTAAAATTGATTCCCCTTGAGAGTTACAATGAATGGAAATGGGTAAATATGGCGAAAAAGCTGCAAGGACTGAGGATCTTTTTGTGCCAGTGTGTGATGATGATGCTGTAGTGACGCAAGTTCACATTCTCTCATGGTGAGCCAATGAAAAAAAATGACATAGACTTGATTTATTGAAGGAACAATTTCTGAATGAGGAGCTTCTTCCCTGCTGAAATCACCTGAAAGATGCAGCTCAATATACAACACAAATCACTGAGTGCTGTCAATTAAACAGAGTGCCTTTATTTAGTGCTTGTGTGCATTTGTGCAGCACAGTATTTAGTGTGACTGTGAGGTTATTTTGCAAATGGATGCTGACTCTAATGCATATATAAAGGAAAAAAGGAAGAAGAACTTGGTGTAAAGCATTTTTACATAATAGATTATTTTGTATTTTGTTTAAAGATCGATAGACAGATTGATAGCTAGAACTAGGGCTGCACGATACTGGAAAAAAACTGACATTGCCCTTTTTTTTAACCCTGCGATATATATTGCGATATGAAAAAATACTCAGGAGGATATAATAGCTGTGTGGTGCTGACGTAAACTGTCAAACTAATTAGTTGTGTTTCCTCTTATTGCAGCAACCAGTGCAAGGCACTATCAACACAGAACACATGTTTCAATACCATCCTTGTAGCCTGTGGCGATTTCTCATAGACTGCAAGGGAAGCTCGGATTCCCCTAAAATTACGAAAATGAAATGGTCAAATATGTACAGTTGTGTTGACATTTCATTGACTACAAATGTGTTAGAACACGTTCATCTCAAAGTCGGGTTCGTTCAGAATCAGCTTTATCACAAATCAGCGGACTCGATGTTGTTAACTTCTCATACATTCCCGTTGCGCTGTTTTCTCATATGATCTCTGCTCAGTGCATTTGCCCATAGGCGCTCAGCGTCCATGCACTTCAATGGGACTGAGTGGAACAGTTTTTTTCATTGCCTCAAAACTGGACGGTAATTGGATAAATGCCACGATGTTGTCTCGCCCCTGGATGCTCAGTGTCTCTGGGGGTGAATGGAGCTGTGGGCGGAGCTCAGCTGGGCTGGACGCCAGGCTTCCACATGCTGATTGGAGGATCAGTCAAAAGGCTGAACCCCGTTTGATTGACAGCTAGTTTGAGATCTACTCCTTCACTTGACAGAGTTCAGTTTAATATCGTCATGCATTCTGCTGTGAAATCGAGAGAGAAACCACTACGAAATTACTTGTTCATTTCTTGCACTGTAAATAAAACACACTCATTGTACTTCCTTGTTTCAATTTAACATAATTTCAACGTTTTCTCATTTCAGTTACATAATTTAATCATTTCTTGTTCAAGTTTAATATTTTGTAGATAGTTAAATCAATCATACTGTTGGCTAGGTCGGAGTGAACTAGTTATCTAGCAAGGTGCACACGATGGCAGACAATGCTAGTGGAATGGAGGGCCAAATTTATGTTCAAGTAACTTGACAATTTTTTTGATGTAAGCCATCAATGAGATTCCCCTCTCTGAAAGACGAGCAGCCACCACTGCTTGTAGCGGAAATAATTCCAGATAACTGACGTTGCTTTTCTTTTTGGCACCAAGTCTTCATTTACAGTGATTTTCTCTTGTTTGTTGCTCATTTTTCAATATTGTTATCAGTGACTCACTCCAAACTGATTAAGAATGGTTGTGATTGGTGGATCGCTGTGTGCAGTGTGTGTCAGATACCCTTGAAATTAGATGAGAACATGCTGAGTTCATTTGCCTCCTACATTGCAGGACCCGTGGTGTGACTATTGCGCACACGTACATCACGATGTCGATGCTCAAACAATATATTGTGCAGCTCTAGATAGAATATTTGGTCAATCGTCCTTCACTGTTAAAGGTCCTCAGATCTGGAATACGATACCACCAGAATTAAAAACATCAACTAAAGTAAAAGTTTTCAACCATAAGGCAAAACAGTGGCTCAAACAACAACAAATCTGTGAATCAGATCCAGTATCAATCTGGTCTGTCATCCTGTTGTTTTACTCAATTCTGTTTCCTTAACTTGCAGTGTTGTTTGCCTGTTTTCAGACCTGTGTTAACATATATGTGTCTTTATTTTTGTTTTGTTTGGGCAGCCGTGGCTTAGAAGGTAGAGCGGATCATCCAATAACTGTGGTTCAAAAGCAGTTCGAATCCCACTCTGTCCCAGTCATGTGCCGTTGTGTCCTTGGGCAAGACACTTCACCCCCTTTACCTGTATGAATGGGTATGAATGTTCAGTGGTGGTCAGAGGGGCCATTTGGTGCAAATTGGCAGCCCCACTTCTGTCAGCCTGCCCCAGCACCAGAGTGTGACACTGAGAGTGAATGAATAATGTAAAATGCTTTGGGTGCCTTGAAAAACGCTATAGAAATCTAATCCATTATTATTATTTGTCATACTGTTTTTTATTTGTTTGTCTGTTTGTTAGAGTGTTGTGACAGATAGATAGATAGATAGATAGATAGATAGATAGATAGATAGATAGATAGATAGATAGATAGATAGATAGATGGATGGACGGACGGACGGACGGACGGACGGACGGACGGACGGACGGACAGACAGACAGACAGACAGACAGACAGACAGACAGACAGACAGACAGACAGGTAGGTAGGTAGGTAGGTTATGCTCCTGACTGGCGTGAATGCCTTTGACCCTTTTATGTGATCTGTAAGTGGATGAAATCTCTTGCCTTGAAGTCACTTGGAGAGCAGCGGATAAAGGGCTGTGATCAGAGCTCAGTGATCAGAGCAACAGGAAACACAGTGAGTCACTGCGATGCCAGCAGGACCAAGGCCAGGGAAAAGGATAAAGGCTGCTGCTCAATTCCTCTGAGCCTGTGGGCAACAAAGCAAATACAAGAACACGAGCAGATGAAGAAACGCTCTACACGTCATATATACGTATTGTAATACGTATTAAAAAGGAATGACCTGCACCGGGTTACACATTTCCATCTTAGAGGACAAGATGTTCTTATCTATTTGTGGGCATATTTATGTACACAACTATCCTTCAATCAAGACAGACCTAAAGTGGATAGGAAAGAGAAAATCTGCAGCAAGATGGAATTTGTGGAAAACAAAAGGGTCGACCATGGCAAGAATTAGATCAACATAGGGAACCAATGTGTGAATTAGGTGAAAACTCCTCAGCACCTGGACAATACAGGGTGGGGAAGCAAAATTTACAATATTTTGAGGCAGGGATTGAAAGAAAGTGTATGACCAATTAGTTTATTGAAAGTCATAAGAATTTATTTGCCACAAGAAAATTGACATAATAGAAAATGTTTTTATTCTATGTGTCCTCCTTCTTTCTCAATAACTGCCTTCACACGCTTCCTGAAACTTGCGCAAGTGTTCCTCAAATATTCGGGTGACAACTTCTCCCATTCTTCTTTAATAGTATCTTCCAGACTTTCTCATAATAGTTTTGCTCATAGTCATTCTCTTCTTTCCATTATAAACAGTCTTTATGGACACTCCAACTATTTTTGAAATCTCCTTTGGTGTGACGAGTGCATTCAGCAAATCACACACTCTTTGACGTTTGCTTTCCTGATTACTCATATGGGCAAAAGTGTCTGAAAAGGTATGGATAATAGTGTTAGGTATGATTATGACATCAATATATGTTTGGTTTCAAAACAATTGACGTAGCGCCTGCTGAGAAAAAACAACTAAATGTTCATTGTAAATTTTGCTTCCCCACCCTGTAGTGGTGGTGATGGAGCTGGATGAAGAGGTAAACGTCTAAGATGGTGATTGTAGAGGGTCAGACTGAAGAGCTGAGATGGTGAAAAGGCAGTGGAAGGTGCTTGTGATATAAATGGGACAAAGTTGGATGTAATGACAGCTGATCAGGTCCATTCATGAACCGATTATAATCATCCACTATTTCTCATGAAGATATTTTTAACCACAAGGTCACAGACGCTCAACGTTACAATTGGGTTCGGCTTTGATCCATGTTTAAACGGATATTGTGTTGTATTTCAGCCAAAAGTTAAACACAGAAAGGCTAATACATGAATTTCAGCCCTTCACTTAACCCCAAGCTTAGGGTGAGGGTTTCAAGAAAAGAGTAGAGGTAAAAGGTTAAATGTCCTTAAAGCTAACATGAGGGCAAAAGTGAAAGTACACAGAACAAATAAAATAGAAGAAAATGTGGTTGAACTTTGGCAAAGGAAGTGAATTCATAAACATCACACACATAAATGAAAAAGAGAAAAGTTGTATTACAGTGACAGAAGCTGGATGTTGCCTTTTGTTTAATTTAGCATCAATTTTCAGAACTACCATATCATTACGTGACTCATCTTTACATAATGGGGGTGGTATTAATGAATGTTAGCCAAAATATGTTTCGTTAGCTAATAGAATACCCTGCTGAGTGGGTTTTGTCATTAATAATCTTTTTTTTTTTTTTTATGTATGAATCGAAACATAGATGAGTGACTGCAGCTGCCAACAACTATCTAGCTACAGAATGTCCAGTCATTACTGTCTAGATGCAGAAAAATGTAGTGGACTCAGTCATTAGGTTTGTCATTTGCTTCATTTAATGGCGCTCTTGCTTGACAGATGCATTAGTGATGACTGAATCTCCATGAGCTTAAAACACACATTTCTACTGGATCATGTGTGTATATTCTACTTCCTGTTGCTGATACAAAAGGTGGTGGAGGTAAAGCACCATGGAGCCTGTTCACATGCACACTAATACTCAGGCGATCATGTATACAGCATAATCTGATATGCTTTAGTAATCTGATTATGAGAAATTGGATTAGCACACCTGGATTTCTTCCCAATACACCAATGTCTTCATGCGTGTATACAGGTTAATCTGATTTATTTATTTATTTTACGTCTGCACATACACATAACAAGTCAAAGGTGGGCGGAAGACAATAATACGAAGTTGAAGTCTACGATCATTGAGCCTGTTTACATGGCCATAAAAGTCCGATATCTGGGAGCAATTGGATAATTGTAATAATGAGATCTAACACATTTACACGCACTTAACAAATGCAATAATTGAGAAACCGTGGTTTAGACGTTCCGGTCCATTATGAGATTTCTTTTGGGGTACATACGTACATAGTTGTCTGTTGTCTTCCACTCATGTTTGGCTACGTAACTTCCATTCTTTATGATTGTAATTATTTTTACACATGCACAGATGTAATAGAATGAAATAAATCAGATTAACTTGTATACATGTATGAAAACATCGGAGTACTGGGGAGAAATCCAGTGTTGATCCAATGAGTTAATCCGATTTCTCATAATTAGATAACTGCCATTATCCAATAAAGCATATCAGATTATCCTGTTTACATGGTCACTTGAATAATCTGACAACTCCAGAAATTGGATAATGATTAGGGTATTGGTGTGCATGTAAACAGGATCATTATGTTTTTAGTTATCACCATTCTGACGTACATGTAAATGCATCACATCTAAGTATTATAATTATTTGATTACTCCCAGTTATCTGATTTTTATAGTCATATAAACAGGCTCCTTCACTTATATATGAGGCACACATAACACATCTTTGTAGGATTTTAGGAAGTTTCAGGTGTGTTTAACCCATAAAGACCCAAACAGCGACTGGCAACTAAAACCATACTGATCTAAAATGTTTAATCCCTGTTGAATAGGGATGGGAATCGAGAACCGGTTCTTTTTGAGAACCGGTTCCCAGTTGTTCAATTCCTTGGAATCGTTTGCCTGCCTGCTTAATGATTCTGCTTATTGATTCACGCCTTCATTGCGCATGCACGATGACGTCACACACACGCTGCATTGTTTTGGTCAGAACGTAGCCAACATGGCGTTGAGGCAGAAACGGTCCAAAAAGATGACACCAGGTCCACTTGTAACACTTGCAAAGCTTCCATTTCTTGAAAAGGGTAAAATCCCTTCAATATGCTCAAACAGTTGTCCACAGCATGTGATTCATTTACAGGAATGTTCCGTATTTGATACACTACTTAGCGACGCTTGTGAATCTAGCAGCATAGTGAACACCAAGGCGTCATCCGGGCCCAGTTCTGGTGCGGGCAACAAACATTCTACCCCTTCAAATAAAAGTTTCTGAAGGTAGGGAAAAGGAAAATGAGGTGCACAACACAGGAATTAGTTAAGCGTCTTAAGTTTCACTTTCAATGTACGCTCCCCCTCCGAACCGGACCCAGCGTCATCTGTTATTATTATTTGTGCATACTGTATGCTATATTTTCTGTGCAGAGATGGAAATATAAAAGACAATTAATACAAACACACCCATTTGTACTGTTTTATTCCCTCACCCAATGAGAATCAATAAGAGAACCGATAAAGAATCGGGTCGATACGCAAAATCAATAATGGAATTGGAATCGTTAAATTCTTATCAATTCCCATCCCTACTGTTCTATTAATCCCATCAGTACATGTAAATAATTAGTGTAAAATACAGTTTGTCATTTTTTCATGGTCATCAGATATGACTCATTTGGACGTTCAGAGGCTCCGTAGTGACCATGGAAACACTATCATCTTCTACAACATTGATTCACCAGTAAAACCCATGGAGTTGGATCAATGACAATAGATGGAGACACTGGGTTTATGTTCAGTTATTGATATATTTTGCTGAAAAAGTCACTTTTTCTTCAGTTTTCTCTATTTTGATATAATAACCTTTGAATTTACTCTAAGCTTTTATGAACATCCACATGATCAGTCAATTAAATATAGGAAAATACATGGTTTTCATTGAAAAACAACAAAATACAGAAGGTAATATTATAATAAATGGTGATAAATCATTTAAGAAAGGTAAAATCTAGAAAAAATTTATTTGGGAACTGCTAAAAAAGTAACACTGGGTCTTTATGGGTTAAAACATGACAGTGAAGCAGCTAAGTAGACAGTCATGCTGCATCTTGTTCTGACAAACAGAGAATGTGGATAAAAGTGTACCAGACCACCTCTGAATAAATCCTGAGTGATGGGATAGAATGCATCCTAAACATCCTCAGTGTCCTCTTATCATGTAAAGCAGATATATAATGACACATGTAATGCAAGGTCTGAACACGGCCCCTGACCGTCAGAGACTAAAATAAGCCCCGTTCACTGGAGGCTGTCTTTCACTGCATTGTGTCCTGCCTGCAGTTAGTCATTATATATTTGCCCAGTGCGTAGTTTTCCTGACCGACCTTCTGTTAAGCTTCAGAAGTACATTTTATCCATCAATGTCTAAATATATTCTTTGAGCAGTAAATTGTGCCTTGTTAAGTGTGAGCTTGCACATTTGGTTTTCCATTAGATACATCTGTCCAGTGCCTCATATTAACCCAACAGAGGTTAGATAGAGATAAATATTTAATCCACACGAAAGCCAGCATTGAACCAAATTCCATGACTGATGCTGAACAATCTGGACGGACAGAGATAGTTACCAATTTCCACACAATACACATCTAACAATATGAGAAATGTGCCGTATTAGATCAGAATACAACTGAAAGACAAAGAAGAGTCATCACATCTGTGCAGTGAAGGTTTTGTGACCCTTAGTTCTTTTCTCGTTGTTCAAAACAGTGGCTAATGATCTGTGCATATTTTGGTAACTGGATATTCTTTTTAGAATGGGGTATTAAACACACAAAAAAAGAATCCTTGTGGTTATTTGATTTTCATTTAAAAAGTAAAAGTTAAATACAAACCATGATTTAAAAATGTGATAAGCACATTCAAAAAATGAACAACAAAAATAAAATCACACAGAAGCAAACATGAAGAAAGTCTGTTTTGTTTTTTTTTTTTCATATTAGTACAGATGCTCATATACAAGGCAATTTCGACCAATTAGGACTGTGCTGTGTAATCGACTTAGATCCACGGACACTGAGCAGCGCGTCGTTTTCTGAAACAATAAAAGAGAATGTGGAAGAAGACACTAATGCCGCTGCAGCAATTAATTAGCCTATTGTATGTGCAGATTTATAGTTAACCATCCAAAGGTCATAAATGTCCCGAGGAAATGTACATTAATTTCACCACCATCATCATTCTCCTCATCACTGATCACCATCTATTGAAAGGTGATGAATCTGGCTCTTTCTTCTCTGTGGCTGACTCAGTCTACCAGTGAAACCTACAAGATGACAAGTGGTGGAAGCACCAGCCCAGCGCATCTATTATTCACAAAACCATGTGTGAGCAGCTGTTTCCAGGCTCATTAGGCAGAGATCATACAGAGATTGATGATACAATGATTGATGTGATCTTACCCTTACATGCCTTCTCTGAGGATTGAGGCGGCGTGCAATAGCTCAACAGGATTTAACAAGAGCTAGAGATAAATGATTGAAAGCTCAGATGTGTTTTTTCTTGTCATTTTCACGACATGAAAGTCTTGATTGGAAGTTTTTTTTTTTTTTTTTCATAGTAGCAATCGAACTTATAAGTTGCTGTGAAAAGTGTTGGTAAATCATTTTATTTGCTGCTTCACTGATAGTAGGATTATTTTCAGGTTATGGTTCCGCAGCTCTGAAAGATATATAGAATGTATGCACAGTGGAGAAGCTATCTTTGTGAATCTTGGGGAGGAAAAAAGATTTGCAGCCCCACTGCTCATACTTCCTTTTTCTATCTTCCCCTGATACATGTGTTAGAAGATGAGTAATAGAGGGGAAAACCTCAACTCCCCCATCCAGTCAATCCTATAACGCTCCGCCCTGCCACTCACTCTGATGTAGTTGCTAATTAAGCGAGTGCTATGACAGGGTTGCCCAGTTCATCCACAGGACACATAAATCAAGTTTGTTTTCTTTTGAGCTGTAGAATCATCAGAGTGGATGTTCAAAGGGGAAGTAAACGCTGCCACATTTGCTCATGATTTCCTCTGTGTGTGCATTACTATATATTCACATGTGGCTTGTTTCATACAGTGGGACAGTTTATGACTTCTTATCATTTGTAACTTAATGCATGTTCTTAAGTATTGTGCATGGGTGTGATGCTATTTCTGCACATTTGAGCATCGCAGTGGGCCTTGTTCTGCTCAGTTGCACAAGGGCTGGGGGTCCATTAACCAGATTAATTTGGAAGCATGGATGATAGAAGAATGGTACAGTAGATGGAGGAATGGGCAGCACAGAGGAAAAGATGTAAAGAGAAGGACAAAAGTAAGGGCACGAGGGAGGAGGAGGGAGTGATGAGTGGAAGAGGAGGGAAATAAAATGGGAGAGAATAAACAATAATGGGACTTTGTGAGATTGCGTTGGGCAGAATAATAGCTCCTATCATGTCTATTGCTCACTTAAGGCCACAGAAGTTGCTTTGGGCAACTGTGTATCAGGGTGTCTGCAGCTTAGGCAATTTCATGGCACTGAAGAAGATGATGATAATCCAGTTAAATTGAAAAATGGGAATGCGTATGGGTCCTTGTTCATATTAATCCTTTCTTACATTCGTGCAGTAGATAGTTTATATGATTAGCACTGAGTGGGGATAATAACTAACTCAGTTTTGCCGTGTTGAAATACCCATCCTGCCACAGAGATGAAGAAGTACGTTGCTGATATCGCTTTGGGAGAAACAGCAGGAACAGGTTTTTAACTGTAACTGCGCTCCGGTGAAGCTAAGCCATGAATAAATCACTATTTTGCAGACCCACTTGTGCTTAATGGAACAGTTAAATGGAGTGTTACTACAGAACAGAAGATGAACTTAGGTTATACATTAGGTGTTGATGTTTTTCTCTAATGCGTGCATCTGTACACTGTGTGCTTGTGTGGGCAGTGTTAGGCCATCCCACTAAGACAAAAAACTATCATCACTGTAGAAACTGTGAGTTACAGCACCCTCGATTAAATGTGTGAGGGACACTTACAACCATAAAACATCTCAGAGGCGTAAGTGTCATTTTTTCCGTCCACCCAGCTGTCATTGTGTAGTCTCTTCTTCATGTTCATACAGGTTCAGTTCAGGGTTAATGAAAATTGAGGTATTTTATGGCTCTGCCCAGAGTATGGTCGGTTTATCTCTATTTGAGCTTCCACTGCATGTTTGTGTGCATACGTGTGTTTTTTCCACCTAGGATCAGATAAATTTTCACTTTCGTAAGTGTTTTTACTCAACTCTGTCCTAAAAAAATCATTGCGATTTAGAAGTGTGTCTTACAAGAAGTGACACTATTACATCACTCACTTGCCAAGAGCAGGCGAGGATGTATTTAGATCTCATTCTCCACAAAAAAAAAAAAAAAAAAAAAAGCACAGACACTCATGTCAGAGTAGATTTTGTCTCTATACTAAAAAACAACTACAAACTCAAGGAATATCTTCAAGAAGCATACAATTTTCTAATTACTCTAGTACAGGGGTGTCAAACTCATTTTAGTTCAGGGGCCACATACAGCCTAATATGATATAAAGTGGGCCGGACCAGTAAAATAATATATATAATAGTGTAAGAACTGTAGAGTGAAAAAAGTAAAATTCTGTAATGAAAATGTTTAAATCTACGAACTGTACTTGAACATAACATGAACAAATATGAACAACCTGAAAATTCAAAGTGCAATGTTAACAATATTACACTTTAGTTTATAATGTACACATGTGCATCACAACGTACAGATCACAGTTTATCTGCCAATGCACGAAACATTTAATAACAGGGAGAATATTTTTAAAATTCCACATATGTCTGTTAGGACATTTCAGGTCATTCACATTTTCTGTTAAAGGCTAGTCTGTAAATGTAAACATTTTTGTGTAATGTAACTTTTTTTACACTAAAACAAAGAGAAAAATTAGCAGTTTTCATTATGTATTGTTTATTATGATAGTATTTTACTGGTCTGATCCACTCTGACCTAAAACGATTCTAACATCTTTGATTGTTAATATCTTCAGTGTCATTTTTGCATTTCACAAATTCAACCCACAGGCCAGATTGAAGCCTCTGGCGGGCCAGATTTGTCCCCCAGGCTGGATGTTTGACACCTGTGTTCTAGTAATATAAAGAAGAGAGAATAACAAGTCACTTTATTGATACCTTCAGGGAGATAACAAATGAAGGTAAGAAAGGCGAGACAAATTTGTCCTGCTGGTAATATGGAGCAAAATAACACATGGAAGAAGAGTGATTTACAAAATACTGCAACTTTTTTGGCTTTACAAACTGCTGTTACAAATATTGAAGAGAAAAGAACATTTTTTCCCACTTATGTTATTTTTCTTTCCTTTTAGCTTGAGTTCTTTCCAGTCCTTCATTTGTGCATCAAAGTTACAAGCTATAAATATGTCTCAATAGGCTGACAACTTCATTATATCACACTGGTCAACTTTTTTTTTTAAATAAATGATCAGCCTCAGAGATTAAATGTGCTAAATTTTATGTACTTTCATAAGAAACATTAGAAAACAAATGACACTAGTGCCAATTAGTCAATGTTTTCAATGTGTATGATAGTGGTATTACACATACATATTGGTTTATGTACATTTATACACTAGATTTATAAATCTTCCACTCGAAATAACCTGAAAACTGTAAGTATTATCATGTGCAGACAGTGTTTTGACATAGAGACTAACATTCCTTTTGAGTAAAACCCATTCTTTCATTAATTCTCACAGTTTCACATTTGGACCCAAGGCTGTATCTTGGAAACTACAGTCAACGAGCATTTTTGATATTTTCTTTTCTTTATTAGTGACTGATTGTTTCACAGTTTTTATTCTGGAGGCATTTTACTTGTTCTCAACATTAGACAGGTGCAAAAACTCCTCACATTACTTATGTAAAGATACAGAAAAATAAAATAGTATTCAGATTGGTTATTCAAGTAAAAGATGCAGTCATTTTACCAAGTTGTTTCTGTGCAAAAGCTAAATGAACCAAATGTCAGTGTTAGCTTTACTGTTATCAAACATTTCATAGAAACGGCATTTTCACTCCATGGTCAAATGTCCTCTCGCCTTTTCTGTCTCTCACATTTCACAACATCTTTTATACGTACTGCTCTGGAGGTACAAGGAGTCAGCCTTGCTATGTGTTACTCACCCACCCATGCAGAATGAACTTGGCCTTGTTGATTACAGGAAGACACACTATGACGCAAAATAAAAAAATAATTCAATAAACATGATAATAAAAATAAATATTCCCCTTGAATGTATTAAAACTGGAGTAACAAGCCTATTTTGAAACTGTAAAGATTGGAAAATACAGATATTTATGTCAAAATGCAAGACGCAAAGTAAAAAGTCATCAGAAAAATAAAAACTCAGGCAAAGTACAGATTTCTAAGCTTCTTTTCAGAGGTTTTCAGATCCCAAAAGTGCTACAAAATCAGATTTGTCCCTGCTGCTATTACCGACCTCATTAAGCCCCATAAATGTGCATATACAATTTATTTTATTTATTTACTTTTGGTTTTTTTATGTATTTGTTAGCATGGTTTATGTGCATTATGTAATTTGTCATTAATTTGAGTCATGTTAATCATTAGCTGTTTGGTTATAATTTATCCACATTTGTTTTTCTGTTTTGTCCTGATCTGTGGAATATGGGGTATATGATTTTACACCAATCAGCCATAACATTCTGACACTGTCTGGAGTAGTGGTTATAATATTGATTATTTCATTACAGTGGTACCTTTCACTGGGTTAGATAAATTAGGTAGCAAATTAACATTCACAGTAATCCTCAAAACTGATGCGTTAGAAACAACAAAATGAGCAACTGAGTGACTTTGACTGGGTCAGACCATCTCCTCAACTGCAGGTCTTGTTGGGTGTTCCTGGTCTGTAGTGGTTAGTACTGACCAAAAATGGACTACGGAAGGACATCCCAACCTCAGGACAAATGATCATCTGTGGGAGGTGTTTGATATATAAACTAGAAGCACTCGGAGAGCGCAGACCTCCGCCAAGGCTGATCAGTGCCCCCCCCCCGTGGGCCCCCCCACGCCAAGGAGGTTATGTTTTTGCCAGGGTTTGTTTGTTTGTTTGTCTGTCTGTCTGTTTGTCTGTCCGTTAGTGTGCAACATAACTCAAAAAGTTATGTACAGATTTTGATGAAATTTTCAGGGTTTGTTGGAAATGGGCCCCCCCCGTGGGCCCCCCACCCCCGATCACCACCAAAATTTAATCATTTCTTCCTTATCCCATTTCCAACAAACCCTGAAAATTTCATCAAAATCTGTCCATAACTTTTTGAGTTATGTTGCACACTAACGGACAGACAAACAGACAGACAAACAAACAAACAAACAAACAAACCCTGGCAAAAACATAACCCCCTTGGCGGAGGTAACTAGAAGCACTCGGAGAGCGCAGACCTCCGCCAAGGCTGATCAATGGCCCCCCCCATGGGCCCCCCCACGCCAAGGAGGTTATGTTTTTGCCAGGGTTTGTTTGTTTGTCTGTCTGTCTGTTTGTCTGTCCGTTAGTGTGCAACATAACTGAAAAAGTTATGGACAGATTTTGATAAAATTTTCTGGTCTGCGCCCCCCCCGTGGGCCCCCCCACCCCCGATCACCACCAAAATTTAATCATTTCTTCCTTATCCCATTTCCAACAAACCCTGAAAATTTCATCCAAATCTGTCCATAACTTTTTGAGTTATGTTGCACACTAACGGACAGACAAACAAACTGACAGACAAACAAACAAACAAACAAACCCTGGCAAAAACATAACCTCCTTGGCGGAGGTAATAAATCTGATCCATGCTGGTCCACCTCTCTACTTTCAGGACTTCAGGGATCTGCTGCTAACAGCTTGGTCCAGATCCATCGGTACTCCTTTAGAGGTCTAGTGGAGTCTAGGTTTCGGGTCAGAGCTGATTTTGTGGAAAATTGCCCATTTTACTGTTACTAACACATCAACTTTAAGCGATGAATGTTCACTTTCTGCCAAATATATTCCGCCCACTGACACGTCCCATTAGGATGAGATCATCAACATTAACACCACACAGTGTCAGGGGTCATAATATTATGTACATTGCTGTATTTTTGTCTTTTAAAGTGGATTTGGATTTTTTTTTTTTTTACAACTTTATCATTTTTCCATATCAACAACACTGACATCATTAAAGCATTTCTTACAAAAGTTGTGAACTTCTGCCCCCCCCAATCCAGGTGGCATCCCCACAATTACATCCACATAAACACACATGTATCAAATGGGTAAACAGAACACCAAAAGAAGAAAAGAAATATACACAAGTACAAAAAACAGACAGACCAAAAAAAAAAAAAAAAGGCCAATCTGTATTGATCATTCTGGTCATACCGCAACATTCTGGACCTCTGGCATAAGAACAAAGTCCCAGCAGTCAGAGTGTGGGCACTAAGAAGACTAGGATGGCAATCAAACAGAGAGAGAAAGAAAGGAAAATAAATACATTAAGTAAAAACAAGGAGTCAGGCAAAAGGCAGGCTGTTGACATGAGTTATGAACTGTGACCAGGTTCTGTCTTATTTATCCTCCAACCTGTGCACTGCATACTGAATTTTTTCCAGGTCCATTCCCAACATCACCTCTCTAATCCAATGAACATAGGCAGGAGGGTTCTTCATGCAACGATGCAAAGGCAATTGCATTTTTGTGCAGATGGGACGTGGCTGTAGATTTTTGAGCTTGCTGCAAAACAGATCTACTTATGGTCTATACTTTTATTATATATCAGCTATATACAAATATAGTAAGTCCTCTTGGCTTGACTTGACCTAAAAATGTACTCAAGCCCAGCTGTAAAGTATTTGTACTTTTTCACTTCCAACTTCTGACTTTAGACAGCAGAAAACATTTCCATGTCCATGTAAGAGATAATGACTAATGCATGAATAGTCTTCAAAAGACCAATATATTTCACTTCTTTCTCTCAGTCTCTTTCAGTGACACCAGTATTTGTCTTTAGGCAGACGTAATACTGTCACTACTGAGTAAACAGTCATCACTCAAGTGTCCAACTCTTAGTTCACCTTTCAATGAAACTTGAAAGCAAAAGCAGAGAAAAGAGAACAGCAAGAGACAAAATTCACAGTTAGGCTTCGATCACCAAAATCTGGTTGGAAATCACAGCAAATCAAATCTGAATTTAAAGAAACAGAAGAAGACAACAATGAATGAAAGAGAAATATACTGTGGCAGCTATTGACTTTGGACATGAGTTCATTTAACCCATAAAGACCCATAATCCACCACCGACCAAAACCATCTGCTGACCTTGAGTCTGGTTTTGACCTGCTCTATATGTAAAGTGTCATGAGATATCTTTTGTTATGATTTGGTGATATATAAATAAAATTTGATTGATTGATTGATTGATTGATTGAAAGAATGTTTAATAACTTCTGAACCACTAATTCTATCAATCCATGTAAATAATTGGTGTAAAATACAGTTTGTCATCTTTTCATGGTTATCAGATATGACCCATTTGGACATTCAGAGGCTCTGTAGTTACTGTGGAAACACTGTCATCTTTTACAACATTGATTCACCAGTAAAACTAATGGAGCTGGATCACTGACAGTGGACGGAGACACTTCATTTTATGTTCGGTTATTGATATCTTTGCTGAAAAAGTCACTTTTTCTTCAGTTTTGTTTATTTCTGATATACTAACCCTCAACTTAAATCTGATCTTTTATGAACATCTCCATGATCAGTGAATTAAATACAGGAAAATACATGATTTTCACTGAAAAAAAATCCCCAAAAAAACAAAATACAGAAGATAATATGGTAATAATTGGTGATAAATCACTTAAGGAAGGTTGAATCTGGAGAAAAATTCATTTGGGAAATTCCATTAAAGTAGCACTGGGTCTTTATGGGCTAAATAATTATCGAGTCAGCAGGTCAAAACAACTGTCATAACATTAAAAAACACAAACTTCATATGTAACCATAGAGGGGCGGCTTTGGTACTGTCGTGCTACTGGTTTGTTGTCTCCAGATGATTGTTTCTGTAAACTGAAATTGACAGCTCCGGTTTGAAAAAGCCAGACTAAATGCAGATCAGTACTGCCAAGGGAAATCAAGCAAGGCCATGATGTCTGCCACTCACAGTGAAGCTCAGACAGGTTGTGACCTCATTCTTTGTGGAATGAAAAGAGTCTGTGGTAAAATTTCAAAGTGAGCAGGCGGATATTGCACTGCTGTGACTGCCATGGACAAAAATGAGAGGAAATTCTGTTATGATGCAAGATGCATGTTTTATGTCTCACATCCTTTGACAGTAGGATTCAGACGCATAGGTCACGGGAGCACAAACACAGAAAAAATGCTACCAATTAAGTGTCATTCATCCCTCACCACAGAAAACAGGACCCACTGTGGAGGGAACCTGTCTGTCATCCGTCCTGGGGTTCTTATTTCTGGAGCAACACATCCTGCCCTCTGGATCCTCACCGGAGAACTGAAATATCATCCTGCTTAAAATATTCTGGTGATTCTCTGACTCTTCCTCTATTTATCACAAAAAGTCAAGGTTGAAGAAGAAAAGTAGATTCGTGATGAGATGAGGCTTTGTCTCTACACATGAGCCTTTTCATCCTGATTGATGTCGGATCAAATAGGATGAAACTGCGTACGGACATATGTAGTTCCCAGTGAATTAACCATATGAATTTCAGTAGCGCGCAGACTTTTATCTTTCCCCAAGAGGTTGCTAGTTTCACTTCCAGGTTAGGATGAATTGCCTTTGTCTTTGACTCTTTTTCTTCTCACCCTTCCTCCAGTCATGGAATGAAACTAGCTAAATTTACTGAAGTACTGCTCTTAAATCTGAGGTACTCGTAATGTAGTATACTGTAATTTAAAGAATGTATTTTATACTCCTCTACATCTTGGAGACAAATCCTGTACTTTGTACTACACTACATTTATTACAAATAAGGAAAATAGGAATAAAATATCAACAACTAATAATAACATTATTTACAGTATGATTTATGTTAAGGGTTAGTGATGTCACTGATCTTCTGTTAATGATTATTGTATTTGATGAAGCTGAGTTTTTCCTTCTGGGTGTGGGTATGTTTTTCTCTTTCCCTCTGTCTTTGTAGATTATGGGCCAGATCTACAAAAGGTTTGCATGTATTAAAACGTGTGAAAACTCATTGCACACACAAAAAAATGTACAAACTGAATAGTGCGCACTAAGGGTTGCATCTTTCAAAGGTGCAAAATAGCGCGTCTGCATCCACTTAATACGTTTGCCACAATGAATATGCAATATGGGATGTTTACATGCAATTGTGTGTGTGCTGGGAGGAGAAAATGTAAATATATTAATTTAGCACACGCAAAGTGATTTATCAAACCCGAAAGCAATTTTGCTGATAGAAACTGTGTCTATGTTTAACACATCTCAAAGGGAGGTGCAAAAAGGTTTGTATGTGTAATTGCGCACATATGGAAGTGGTTAGCAGACATCAAAATGAGGAAACGAGATGCAGAGAACACATTTTTCACCCTCGTGAACATTTTTGGAATGATGGAAGAAAAAATACACACACACACTATATGGGACTCTTTTCCACTCCTGATGATTGTGATTAAAAATATGCAGTGATATTAGGCTACAGTGTGACAAAATTATGTGCGCCTGACAGTCATTCAATCCAACTACACCCCCTCACAAATTGGGATCTTAGTAGATCCGGCTCTATGCTTTGAATGAGAATGAATTGCAGGTGTGGTGCCGTCTGGTGATTGGTTCCTCAGCGGTGAGCGGGAAGATATAAAGTTGACTTAAACTACTTCCTGTGGACTCCTCTCTTCCCATCCCCCTCGGTTGACCAGCAGCCTATAATGTTGTTGAGAGAGCTCTATTGTGTTATAGGAATTGGAAGGCATGAGTCTTTTCTTTGTTCATGTTTTCTCCTGTTTCTTGGGTTAGGAGTATAGGTAAGAATGATGTACTGTAGTTTTTCTTTTTGATGTTTGATAGGTAAGCATATGTGGGTTTAAAGTATTACCTTGTTTGTTATTTTCTTTACTTTGATTCCCTTCCTGATATCACTTTTTCTTTACTTCTGTATAAATAAATAATTCATGTCGCACTTTGGTTGATTGCTGGTCGTTTCTTTTTAATTTGTTCCCTTTTGTAAAAGGACATGGAAGGAGGGGAGTCTCACTTCATGTGTACACCTCAGTAACCCCTAGGCCGAGTATAACATTTATCATAGCATAGATTTTTCTTTGGTGGAGGGGGTATAACATATGTAAATGTTTATATGATACACATGAATGTATACACATGTCTCAGTGCACGTGTATGTGTACACATGTATACTACCTATAACCAGGTGCAATGGTTACATACTGAGTCCCAGTTAAACTTTATTAAAAATAAATCATATTGTCACAATCCTTTCATATGAAGAGGAAAAAATATTTTATTCCAACTTTATGGGCAACAGTGTAATAGCTAAAGACTATTATTGGCTGTTATTTTCTTTATGGACTTTAATTATTTTGTAATTTTGTTGCACATAAGCAGATTTAATAAAAATGTTAATGACAAAGATAGATCTCACAGAGCTCATTTTGTACTTTTTCTCTACTTCGTCTATGTATGAATTATCTTTGCAGTCAAATATGATTCATAATATAAAATATGATACATGTAAAAAAGAACAGTGTAAAGTGCAAAATCTGCTTCATACTGTTGAATTGTATTTACAGTGTTTAGTCTTATTCTGACCTCCAAACTACAAAAACAACTCTAAAGGAAAGCATTACGGTATTTTTTTGATTAAAATAAACTTTTTTTTTTTTTTAAATGTTGAATAATATTTACAAAATACAAGTACATTTTAGCAGCGTTTATCAACTTGGGCCAGTATTTACATTCTGTTTTAAAGTGGATTACATAATTGTACCTACATTGAAACATGTCGTGGTTATCACATTTCTATAGATATAAGAGCATGGCTAAAAATGATAAAACTCTGTCTAATATGAAGTAAACATTGGCTGCTTAGATTTCTTTCCCTGCTGAAAAACCTCCCATCATCTCCAGTACAAATTCAACAGCAGTAACACGTCACACATCAGAACCACAATGAGATGCTCAAGTTTTTCTAAAATCAGCTGTATTCCTCCACAGTAGAAGTGACTTTACTAATATGTTGGAGGTGAGTGTTGGAAGTTAGTGGGGAGTAAACTTGGAATACAGCGCACAGAGATGTCACTTTATTTCTGCTGAATTAACTGTTGAGTTACAAATCAGGGTTTTTCACACAACCCATTTCAAACACACGTTGAAATGTTCTCATTGACACTGACTTTGTGAGGAACAAATTATACATAACAAACCAAAGAAAGTCCAAAGAAAACCCAGAACATCTGTTATTGATTCAAATGTGCAGGTCACTTCGTTGTCAGTGTGCATATTATTAGTGAGACACAGTAATGCTTCACTAATAATATGCACATAACAATGTCTCAGTCAAACTCACAAACAATACCATTTATTCTGTCGTTTGTCTGAGAGGTTTGCAGCTGCATCTTCATGAGGCCACAACCTGACCTCATCATGTGACATGAACAAACCTGCCAGCAGCCTGGTCATTTTATTTATGACTAAAGTATAATTAAAGGTTGTTTATTTATTTTTTTTTTTTAGTCGATTAACCTTGACAAAGGTCTTTACAAAAATATAAAAAACAAAAAAATTCAAAGAAGAAAAACATGAAATAAAAGGGCACTTTGGAAATCTGAGGGATGAAGAGTTGAACAGTAACTAAAATGAGTCCAACCATTATCAGCCTCATTCGAGACGAACACATTAATGCATTCATGATTATTCTTCAGTCATATCTATTACTCTGAAATGTCCGGTATTATACATTTATTTTACCCTTGGTTCAGGTTTACAGTGCAGTGTTTTTACTTGTAACAGAGTCTTTCTACACACTATATTTTTTCTGCTTTTATTCAAGTAAATAATTTTAGCACTCCTCCACCACTGCTTTCATTCATGTTACCCACAGGATCCTGCATGTTTATCAGGTTCTTCTACCAGCACTACCAGCAGGTAAAATTTTAAAAAAAGAAAAGAAAAAAAAAAAAAGAAAAACTTTTATTTTTAATATCTGAACATAACAAAAAGAACAAAAACATTCATTTCTACTGCATTATTACTATTGAGAAAAATTCAGAACACATGATAAATTCCATCAAGGCTCTCTAAGTGGAAGGCAATACAGCAGTTGTTCCCAACCTTTTTTGGCTCGTGACCCCATTTTAACATCACAAATTTCTGGCAACCCCAGACATTCAAAACAGAGACGTTTTTTTCCTAAAATTAATTTGTTTTTGATCATGTAATAGTTTTCTATACTATGTTGCAAATAAAGGTTAATCTTAAATGACATTTAGTCTATATAATGTATATTATTATGGACAGAGGCAGAAAAGCCAGGTGTAGATTACTGCACAAAGTGAGAATTTTATTTTCTTTGGTCAGAATATGTACAGTCAGTCCAGCTTGGATTTACAAGGCTGACAATTAATACTGAACAAACAAGAACTCAAACTATGAATTATGAAAGAGCAGCAGCATCTGAAACTGACCACAATGAACATCTGAAAGATAAACAGTACCACAGTGCTTCAGTTTAAGCTTCACAGTTTGTCTTATCTTTTATGTATTGGGATTGTCTCTCAACTCACCATATATTTTTTTATCAGTATGGTTTTATTTTTTATTTTTTATCAATTACTAGAAATTTCAGGTGAGCCCATTTGAATTCCAGGTGACCCCGCATGGAGTCCCGACCCCAAAGTTGAAAAACACTGCAATGTAGACTCCCAAGTGCCCATCTTGGTGGTCAGTGGTCAGGCATTCAGCCTAGCTCATTAGAGGTCTTTTCCAGTTATAGGGGAACTGTCTGCATTTTCAATGACACAGATTTCAGGGGCCATTGTTATGGGATCCATGTTCCAGTGTTTGGAACCTGGGAGCATGAATGTAAAGGAATTTATGCATTGGGGGAACAATGGCGTTGTAGTACAGAGCACCAGACATCAGGAAATAAAAGATGGAGGTGGATGTAAATGAGCAGCATCGTCACCATCTCCACTGATGCTGATGTCGTTCACTGACTCAAACAGAAGCTCCAGCATTGCGCCTTTTTCTGTCAGTGTCCAGTTGGCTCATTGGCATTCCTGCACGCACCATGGAGCATCCAGCCTCTACGGCCAGTTACTGTACACAATAGTTAAAATAAAAGGATTATCTATGACTCACCCCATGCAATGCTGTTTTTTTTCTTTTTCTCTGTTTATCTGCCTTTCTATTCTATTTTTCTTCATTTGTTATTTTTCCTACTCTCTCTCTCTCTCTCTCTCTCTCTCTCTCTCTCTCTCTCTCTCTCTCTCTCTCTCTCTCTCTCCTCTCTCTCTCTCTCTCTCTCTCTCTCTCTCTCTCTCTCTCTCTCTCTCTCTCTCTCTCTCTCTCTCTCTCTCTCTCTCTCTCTCTCTCTCTCTCTCTCTCTCTCTCTCTCTCTCTCTCTCTCTCTCTAAAAAGTGGAGCACTCATTATGGCAAACAACCCAAAAATGGAAGAATAAGAAATGCATGAGCACAATTTGATACAGAAATAGAGAGATGAAAACAGAGATAAACAGTGGGAAACCAAAGACTGAAGAAAAGATAAGTTGCCGAGCATGATCAAAAAAATTCTAAATGTATTCTGTCAGACCATCGCAAGAAAATGAATGGCTAAACCAATGGCTCGGTCACATGCTTTGTCTGTGCAGAGTGCACAAGTTGGTAAGTGATTTTAAAAGTGCCAGTGATCATGTGTCCTTGCAGTTTTACTCCATTAACTGCACTGAAAAACAATTCAAGCAGGCACTTGAAAGCACTCAGACACTCAACATTTTATAAAAACAGAGGGAAAAGAATGGTAGAAATCATGTTTAAAGCTAATTATTGAATAGAACTGCTTATGTTTTAGGCAATCAAATATTACAGTGATGACCTTGGAAAAAGTTGTCTTGTAATGTTTTATAATGCATTCATTTATATCATCTATCTCTTCATATAATTGATAGATTCTCTATCATCCTTTTTAAATATTATTTGTACTTCTGAAATTCATTCTAACAAAGAAAATACTCTAGAACCCATGGCTTGTGAATATTAAGTTAAAGCTATACCTGCCGATGTGGCATTTCTCACAGCACTTAGTAAAAGTTTGAACATGAACAACCCGCCTCCCTCCAAAGCCCCGCCCACTTCCCTCTACCTGAGCTCTGTGGCTCTCTCCTCCTCTCACCTGATGAGCACGGAGGAAGCAGAGGCGGAGGTCCGGTCCGCTTCGGTGTGTCCGCAGACCCCTCCCTCAGTAATCAGATGCATCATCCACCTGCCGTGGGCCTGCAGCCCCTGTTTCATCAGTAGACCCTGTATTTTGGGTGTGGTCTGTGCAGTACTGGGTCAGTGTCTTCACTGCACCACAGAGATGAGATGCCCAGGGGACGGGCACGCGCACTGAGAATGCGTGGCCTCCGCAAATTTTTCCGTGGACATTTGAGGTTTCATAGTCCATACATTTATCATCTTACATAATCCTACATTTTGTGACACCGAGTACATGTACCTGTATGAGTCCCACGGTCATAAAAGCTGAGCTTTGTCCAGACCATCCTTCATTCATCGGACTCCTGTTTGTTCCCCTTGGTTGTTGTTTCTGCTAATAAATCCGTTTTTTCCCTTCCACATGTGCATTTCAGTTTTATCCAAACACATCCTTAGACAGTAGACTGTGGTCAGTGACAGGAGGGGCAGCGCCAGTGAAGTGCCAGATTCAGAGGTACACATATCGGATGCGGGGATGGCGATAATGGCTCGGATGCTGGATGGCAGTAATGGATGACTGACAGGAGGCTCAGCCAGGTTCGACCAATTATTTCATGCAGACCGAATAAAAGGATTGGTCAGACTTTTATCAGAAATATATGAGAATTAAACATTTTTGAGTTTCAATACCTGGTGGATTTCTTTTACATTTTAGTTTAACACACACTTATTAGGAGCATTTTACGATGACAAAAGATAAGTGTAAAAATGCCACATCATACGGTATAGCTTTAATTCATTCTGCCAAACTTGAGGATTTACATTTTAGATATTTATCAGGCAGCCTCATTCAAAGTGACTGAAACATTGTCAACAATATATTTCTGTTAACATCTTTACACCTCTTAGGCTGCTGGGAGGCAAGATATTTTCCTGCAAACCTTTTCATTGACATTTCCACTGGCTGGTGTTGAGTTATTTTCAACCTTTCAAAAGGAACGGCACATCAGAAATCAATCGAGAATGTTAAGACCCGCCAACATAAATCACAGAAGTCATCTGGGGTCAAATAGTCGGTTAATTAACACTAGTGATGTGTTTGTCGTTTCTGTTTGTTTTTCTACTGATTTTCTGTGGGCAAAGTGTGAGTGACGAAGAACACGGAGAAGAAAGTGCTCAGGAATAGATTAAATTCACAGGGCAGAGAAGTTCCGTTCAGACTGGTAACACTTATCCAACACAATACACAACACAGTATCCACAGTCATATATTCAGCATTTGTATTCAACTAAAATAATACAATAATACTATTTGTCAATGAAAGTGCTTCTAAATTTTGTACTGAAATCAGTCTTGAGCTTAATTTATTACCCTGCCCCCCCAAGGGGGAGGCAAGGGGTATTGTTTTGGTTCAGTCTGATACTTTGTTAACACTCTAGCAACACAATTATTGCCTCAATTCAGACCAAATTGGTTTCATAGATTGCCAGTGAGCCAGAATAGATGTGATTACATTTTGGGAAAAGTAGGTCAAAGTTCAAATTTTTTATGAATTTTTTAAATCTTTTTTTTTTCCCAATTTACTTATAATGGGTGAAATTTCACATATCTGTAGCAGCAAAACTATTGGTTGAATTCATACCAAACTGGGTTTATAGATTACCAGTGACCCAGAACAGATGTGGTTACATTTTGGGAAAAGTAGGTCAAAGTTAATTTTGTTTTTTTGGAAATTTTAAAATCATTTTTCTTCACCCATTCTCTTATAATGGGCGAAATTTCAAATGTCTGTAAAAATATCAATTTTGTTTCAGTTTACTTTAAACTTGTCACATATATAGAGGCAATTGATATGCTGACATCAGCACATGCATAGACATGATGACATCAGCTGGATCGATGCCAAAATAAGATACAATATGTGAGAGGGGCGGGGTTTGTTGTGCCTGGCACCACTTGTTTATGTTGGTCTTTTATCGCCTATAACCAGATATTGTATTTTCTTTATTTCTAAGATCTGAACTTTTCTCAATGTATCTTTATTTGATGTAACTTTGTTGATACTGCTCTCTTAGCCATGCTCCTGGAAAAGAGATTTTGGTCTCAGTGAGGATTTCACTTGGTTAAATAAAGGATATGCAGTACTGTGCAAAAGGTTTAGGTGGCCTTTAGATTTTGTTGTTTTGCATGCATATTTATTTCTCAGTCTCTTTTGTTCCGATACAATAAGAAAATACAGGAAATATGACACAGCCTTAAAAGACACACAAAAAATGGAACTAAATGGGTTGTAAAGGTTAAAGTCAGTATTTAGTCTGACCCCTGACCCCATGACAGGAAGCAGCAAAAACCATTAGAAACATCTGGCATGTGTTGCATAAAACCTGGAATAAAAATCCATAAGTGCATGAGAAAAAATTCATACTGTCTGAACAAAAGGCTTAAAGACATATTAAGTGTAAAAGGAAGGTCACACTGAATACAACCACTTTCATTTATAGACGCTGTTTTTTTCACAGAAACTTTTGTTTTTACTGCTGCACATACTTTACTGTATTATGTACTTTAACCTTTACAACCCATTTAGTTATGTTTTTTGTGTGTCTTTTAAGGCTGTGCACATATTTCCTGTATTTTCTTGTTGTATCTGAAGAAAGGAGACAGAAAAACAAATACGCATGTTCATTTCAACGCTGCAAAAACAAGAAATTGAAAGGCCACCTAAAAGTTCTGCACAGTACTGTATATGTATCTGTTTAAGCATTAAACTGTATAGTTTAGCTAAAATAAATGAAGGACATAGGGAAAGTATGAATACAGCTATTTGAATAAAAACCACACGTAACTTAAATCATGTCAGCATTTTAGCGAAAAATGCATTTCATATCTACACCACCACCACCACCAATATAATTTATTTATACTTAAACCTTGGTAAAACACATTGAGGAAAAGTGGTGCCAAGGTGTACAAACTAAACTAAACTAAACTAAACTGAAATACAATACAATAAAATAAACAAAATAAAATAAAATGAATATAGACATATTATGAGGTATAACAGAGTTAAAACATGTCATAAGACATGGTAATAACAACTGTAAAGGGTACCACAATACAGTGCTAAAATAAGCAGTGTTGTTCAAATTACTTTTTTAAAAAAGTAATTAGTTATAGTTACTAGTTACTTTCCCAAAAAAGTAATTGAATTAGTAACTGAATTACTCCTTCATAAATGTAATTAGTTACCAGGGAAAGTAATTATTGTGTTACTTTTTTGAAAAATCTTCAAATATGTAAAAGGAAACAGATTTTTGAGCGTGTTTCACGGGTCAGTTGCATAGAGTAGAATAGCATAGACGGGTACTTCACTTAACTTCATACCATGAGCACACGCAGGTGAAGCATGAAGGCAGCGTGGGCAAAATTGGAATATAAGAACAGCTCGCAACGAATCAGTTTATTGTTCACTTAAAAGAGCCATTCAAAAGACTCGACTAGTCAGCAAACGTCACACCTCTTGTGCCTGGCTGAGCCAGGACGAACAACAGCTGTTAGATATCAGTGCATAGTAACACACAACATTTCACTACTGGTAATAATGTTGTAACGTTTCAAATAGTAATTAATTTGATTACCCGTTACTGGCAAACAATAACGGCATTACTGACACCGTTATCTTTAACGCCATTATTCCCAACACTGAAGATAAGGTAAAAAAAAACAAACAAACTAATATAATACTATTAAAGAACCAATGAAAAATAAAGACAGTTCAAACAACATAAATTAAAATCAGCAAATTTAGCAAGCATATCATGAATACATGTATATCAACATTATTGCAATAGTAAACAACATCATAATCTCTTTGTGTCCAAACCAAAGAGCTGACTTTAACGTGCGTATTACTGCTTCTTTTGGTAAAATCTGGTAAACAAGTGTCAAGAAATGCTGATATGAAAACTTTTTTGTTTTATTTATGGTTTACAGAAAAGTACACTGCCAACATTTTTTTCTGAAAAATTTGCAAAAGGACCACACAAAACTGAGGCCTTAACCTCATGTGTTACTTTATACTTAACAAACCTGAGTTCTTTCAAAACCCAACCATTAAAAGTTCCAAAAAAAGTGAGTCATCACATTTTAACAGTGGGAGGGAATGGCTTCATTCACACACACTCACACTTTCTCTTTGTTAGTGGGCTGTAATGGCCATCAGTAACACTTGCACAACGAACTGAATGAGTGTGAAGGTTTTTTTTTATAAGGTTTACACACACATATATATATATATATATATATATATATATATATATATATATATAGTTTTGCTGTGTTTGGAGCTTGAATAATAGGAATCTCTTTTAAGCATTTAAGTGAACACCCTTTCAATATCTTTTGCAGAAAGGATAATTATTTTCTGTTTTCAGTGTCTTACTCTGTAAAGGCTGTGACTGGTGGTATATCCATCATACAGTCACTGGAAAAGTCCTCATATAGGTTAACCCTTTAAGCACCCCAATCACAATACTGTAACAAGTCCAGCAATGAACGTTCTTCTCGATATTAGCCAGTGCCCCTGGGTCCAGTACCGGAGCACCACCGGTGTGGTGTGGGTATGTATCCCAGGTAGAGTCTCCATCCCGTGTTACCTATGTGAAGTAGGTACCCTCGGTCATGTGTAATTTAAAAAAAAAAAAAAAAAAAAAGTGGTGCACAGAACTCTTTGTTTGACTTCATTTATTTTGAGTCTTTAAGTGCAAAAATAGAATGAAATGGGCGGGGCGGGGGTGTGTGGGGGCTAAAGGGTTCATTTCTGGTCACTCTCCAATTCCTGGATACCTTTTCTCTAAAAAGACTGTAGTGGCCGCTGACTGCTACCCAATGAATGACCAGAGTCAGCCCATAAAATGAGTCTGGGATTGAGTCCAATTTGTGGTGTGAAATATTGTTTCAGTCTGGCCCTTGTAGGTTACAAGTTATTAAATCTGCACGACTGCATAAGATTTTACACATTTCTACTTATAGAACTGTGTTTTAAAGGTTGGACACTGCATTATTACCAAAATCCATCATTTTCCAATTGTTACATTAGTATAAATTCTTGTAGACAATACCAAAAACTGTTTAGGAGAGAAAGAAGGATAATTCTCTACACGCACACGTATGTCTATTTAGCTTTAAGGCTGTGTTTGGCTAACTCTGTCAACAGATCTTATTGAAACCAGGTGAGAGGCTGCAGGGAGGAAGCTGGTGTTAGAAGTGTGTTGAAGGGTCCCATAAATCTTGACTTTACAGCTTAACAGCTACAGTTCAATATAAGATGACATTTAAAAGTTTGCCACATGGTGAGATATTCTGAAAAGTGACCTTTACCCCTACACTTTTTGATATCTGAAAAATTGGCCACAAGACTGGCAGCCACACAATTTTCACGCAAACTTGGAAAGTAAATAAGAATATCTGCCCTGGTAATAAAGAGATACAGAGTCATTATTCACAGAAAGCTTCCACACCCCATTTAATTTGACTAAAATGTACCTATTCCTAAATGGCAGTGGACAAAAACCTCACACCACTGCTTTATCAAAGCCAGTGCAGCTGTGGAGGCAGATAAAAAAGCAACAATAATCAAATAAAAATGGTTTTGTGCACACATACTCAGGATTGGCCAATAGAAAGGATTTTTTGACGCATGTGTCATTCTCTATCAAGGCAAGACACACAGATGGAAGTAAGGAGTGCCAAAAAATTAGGCTTTTGTGATCTCATTCACTTTGGGATTAGTGAAGGATCTCAGTCCAAAAGCATTCAGATAGACATCCTTTAACAGTCAGGCTTTGATTTTCACTGACCAGTTGTGAGTTATGCAGAGAAAAAAAAAAAAAAAACCTTCCCCATTTGTCTTGTTGCACCACTGAAAATGAGCTGAAAGGGACTTCGCTGAGAATACGATCAAATGAGGCAGTTTAGTGGATTTGAACAATGTTGTCTTGCAATGACCTTTTCCAGATGGTGTTAGGCTTTGTAGTAATCTACCCAGACTGCAGAAAGAAAGAAAAATGTGAGTGGTAAGAGCCAGTGACTACCTAAAATCACACACTGGTGAGGAAATAGTACATCAGGAGGATATCTGTACAAAACACCCACAGCTGAAGTATTCAGTCACTTCAGGGGCTTACAGCTCTCTGGACACAAAGCTTTTTGGCAAGTGTTTTGTGAGAGTCCATATCCAGAATATCTCTACAAAGATGACATAATAATAGTGATAACGCTTTTGTAAATAAGAGTTTAATTAGGGCGACATGGTGGTGCAGTGGATAGCACTCCTGTCTCATAGCACGAAGGTCCTGGGTTCAATTCCAACACCAGTCGATGTGTGGAGTTTGCATGTTCTCCCTCTGTCTGCGTGGGTTCTCTCCAGGTACTCCAGCTTCCTCCCACCATCCAAGAACATGCACTGATACGTTAATTGGTCCATTGATGTGAATGTGAGCGTGATTGTTTGTCTCTATATGTCAGCCCTGTGATGAACTGGTGACATGTCCAGGGCGTACCCCACCTTCGACCATAAGTAGCTGGGATTGGCTCCAGTGACCCCTGTGACCCTAGTGAGGCTAAAGCACATTCAGATAATGAATGAATGGTTTAATTACAGCCCAATTCCAAAAACCTTGGGACGGCATGTGAAATGTAAATAAAACAGGAGGTAATGATGCGCAAATCTCATTGCTCATATAGTCTGTCCTTAAAAAACTTGGACATAAATCGAGTATGATATCATCGCTGCAACATTTTAAGAAAATGTAAGATGTTAAGCCTTGTATATTTTCTTGATATTAACTATATAAAGCCGGTATTTAAATGTTTAAATGGACTTGCTTCACAGCCTCTTTGCCAATACATTAATAAGCTGCAGCAGATTCACTAGAACAGCTTCAAGCTGCAACTGCAAAGACACATTCTGTGATACTGTAACGGGTACAACCGGAACCCAGAAGCAGACCGACACAAAGGTATGAGTTTGTAAACCTTTACTGAAGCTACGTAGTAGCAACAGGAGTTCAATACAACAGTTACAGTTTTTAACACAGTCACAAACTCAGAGTAATCCGACAGGGGTAAGGCAAGGGGGGGCGTCGGGGACAGGCAGATAGTCCAGTAACCGGGGGTCCGTAGAGTCCAGTGGGGCTGAGACAGAAGGCAGGGTCTGAGGCGGAAACAGGTCGGTACCAGGCGGCAGGCGAAGAGACGTGGTCAGGGACAAAGGGCAGGTCGAGCACCAGGGAAACGGACAAAAAAGGCAGAACCAGGCAGACGGGTCAGACGGGGATCAGACGACAGGCAGCAGAGCAGGTCAGGGACGAGCAAGATCAGACACAAGGAATCAGGTAGGTACAACGCTGGAAAGTTTCTCACGAGTAGAAGACAATCTGGCAGAGAACAAAGGAGAGAGAGGTGAATATAAACCCTCTACCTAATGAGCCAGGTGTGCTCACAGGTGAGGGGAATCAACTGATGAGGAGGTGTGACAGAAAGAGCAATGAGGAGGTGTGGCTGAGAGTGAGACCGAGGAAAAAAAGAGAAAGAAAGAGAAACAGCAGACAAAAAGACAGAGATGTTACAGATACAGCTTTTGCTCAGACATCACTCTTTGTTGAAGAGACAAAACTCTACAAATCACTGCCTGATCATCTGAAATCTGCAAACTTCACCACTTTCAAGAGAGGCACTAAATCTGCAACAAACCTGTAGTCGTGTCTAATTTTAAATGTGTATTCTTAGCTGCCTAATCAGTTTTAATGAGCATTGCAATATTTTTCTGTACTTTCAAACTCAGATCATACTTACTACTTTCATTTATTCACTAAATTCTTCTAAAATAATCCTCGGGAGGGTTGCAAGGATGCTGTAGCCAAACCCAGCCTGATTCCGTATAAGTCCTGCACAGGTGAGTACTCATCGCTATGATACATACATGGGAGTGCTGTTCTCAGTCTATGTGCATGTATATACCTATCAAATCAAATGGTGAGAACACATGTCCAGAAAGTTGGGAACAAAAGCAGAATAAGTGGCACAACATAGAAACAACTGGAGGAACATTTAACAATAATAATAATAATAATAATAATAATAATAATAATAATAATAATAATAATAATAATAATGGATTAGATTTATATAGCTTTTCTATGAACACACACAGTGGATCCATTATTCATTGGGTGAATTGGGATTCAGCCCAAATCTGTAATTTGATGATAGTCTAAATGGCATTATAGTACAGCATATACTTTAACCAGACTGATCTCATGAAATTGCGTTGTATGTGAAACCAGTTTATTGCATTTGGCGCGCTATACGTACGCCATTTGATGGCGTTATTCATGCTAATCACTAACCGCTAATCACACTAGCCGCTAATCGCTAACCCTAAACCTAACCCTAATCGCACAAATGGTGTGCTATTTTACGCAGCCTAAATATACATGCTGAAAACTTATAATATGTACAAATAACACACTAATTAAAAGTGGCGTGTTATCTGTACGCAATTCATGATACCACGCTGCTTTAACTGTTGTCCATCCTTCTTTTTCTTCTTTGTCAATCTTACTTTTCATGTCTGTTTTGCCCCTCACTTCCTGAGGAAATAGTGCATGTAGATTAGGTTTTATTACACACATTGTACAACATGAAAGGTCACAGTGAAGAGGGACATCAAATGCAATTTCCTCTCGATCTATATCTCTGTATTTCAATATCTGAGGGGGCCTGAGAACAACAAATCACTGATGGTTTTAATTGAACAAAATTGATTTGTTTCTGAAGGCTACTCAAAAAAAAAAAAAGACACACACAGCCATTTGAGTATATATGAAAGTTCATCTGCAGTTTGCAGGAAGGAGGTGACACTGCAAATCATGAGTTACAAACAGAAACTCAAAGAGAAACTTCTAAAATGGAAGCTGAGCCACAGTGGGAAAAATAAAAAGAGCTTCACATGTGAAACTAGTGGAGACAAAGACAGCTAGGGAGAGACAATGAAGAAAAAAACAGCAGAGAAAAACTAAGCAAGTAATAAATAAATCAATAATTAAGAAAAAAAAAACTACAAGGATATAATATAGCCCTGTAGCAGCTTCACAATTAAGTACTGCTGCGAAGAATGTCATTATCACTTGGGAGAAAATAAAAAGCTTCCTTTTTACACAGGATGCAAGAGTCTTTATGAATTATTTACCCTACTTGAAATTCTCTGCACCAAAACACATGTCACCCTCAGAGCTGATGAGCTGTTTTCTCATTCAGGTATAAAACCAGATATTTCTGCTTATAGGTGAGTTTCTTTAGTTCTGTCTTACAGTACTGCCCGAGACATGACACACCCGTAATGAAGGTGCAGGAGCTGGAGATGAAATGAATTTTAAGATTAACACGGGGAAAAGAAACATCTAAGGATAAAAAACATGAAAGAAGGAGGAGATTGACACATACACACAGGCTTGGTTTTTTGTTGTAGTGAAAATCACACAACAGTAGTTCAATGCATTCTGATTTTTGTGATAATTATGGGGTGGGTTTTTGGGAGTATTTTACATTGCACTTTACAAATGACCAAAAATATTTTAAAGGAGTGATATTTTGCTTTTTTTAAAAATGGAATTATGCATTTTAAAACATTTCCCTGTGGTCTACATAAACTGTAAATGCTCTGCTTGGGTCTGAATTCTTCATTAATTAAACTCCACAGGTCCATCTTCAACCCCATTTCTGAGTAATGACACCAGAAAGGTAATTTTGAGCGCTGGCCCTTTAAATGCAAATGAGCCACTTCAGGCCCCACCCCCTCCAGGTTTTTGACTGTGTGTTCTGTCCTGTTCAACCAACAACGGAACATTTTAGTTAAATCAGCTCGAAGTTTGGGCATATTTTCAGTATGGACAACAACCGCTGCTGCTGACAAACAATTATGTCATGCTCTGAGAAATGTTTGTTAGAAGTCTTGACCTTATATGTGCAAATGTCATGACGTAACTAGCTATAGATGTAACAAATTAAGAAGGAATTGAAACGGGTTGTAGAAATCCACTCAATTTTTGCCAAAATGAATATAAAGATAGCTTTGCAGCACCTGGAGGGTTCAAATTCAAACTTTTTGAACTATTAGGGTTAATGGTGGGTGGACTGATCCAAATATCGATAGTATCAATACCAAGTCAGTATCGGTATCAGATCACTACTAGTGTGGTGAGACTGAGGTTATATTTTCAGGCCCAAAATGAAACAACTGCAAGCTGAAAATTTTTTAAAAAGGTTATAAGATACAGATAATTTTGATTTAATTTTTGCATTGCATGGGGCTGGGTTAAAAACACGGTTTGATTGATTTTGGATGGATTTAATTTTCATGTTGCGTAATCGATTAATAGTGGATGAGATCGATTTTTCAGAGCAGGACCGTGAGTAAATAACCCAGATGCCGCCAACACGGAAGCGCAGCCAGCTCTGTCTCACGAGCCCCTCGGGGAGACGGGGTGTTTTGGTCTCATTCGCGACAGTTCTGGGATGTGGAGGAAGGGTGGGGAAAAACCCTCCGCGGGAGGGCCTACCGGCCCCAAACTTGAACCCGCAGTGCCGAAGAACTGGCTGGTGGAGGCGGGTCGCAGAAGCCGGTTGTTCTACAAATATTAACTTTGATCACCTATGGCTGAGTGCGGAGATAGAGGAATAGTAAAGCAGCAATGACAATCACGAAGCCCCCCCCCGTTGACTTTCTTGTACCAAGGGCCCAACATGATTATGTTTTGATTGTGAACACTACCTGAAAAAAAATATTAGTTTTAATTTGTTTGGCAGTGATCATTTTGTGCACTTTAACATGACAATGACACGACAATGCATGGTGAAAAATTGTTTTGTTACTGTTCTATTGTTTCTGAAAAAAACTCATTTTGATAATAACATATTTTCTGTTTACTTATAAACTTTGCCCCAATTCTGTCATGGGTTTTAACTATTTAATAATAAAAAAGGAAACATCACAAAACACTTAAAGGTCATGAAATTTCATTGAGATTTAGTAATTCAATGATGCATCCACCTTAATTACTGAAACGTATCAGTATCGATATCGGAGATACTGGCCTTGAATTTACTTGGTATTGGATCAATATCAAAATATGCAGTATCACACACCACTAATTTGGGTCCCCAAATACACAAATAAATGTACCAAAGAAAGTGGGTTTAGCAAAAAACGGTCCCTTGAACCTTTTCATGTCCAGGTAAATGTCTTTAGGTGTCAGTGTCCTATAGTGTTGAATACAAGTCTGTGAACTCTACTCTATGGATGAACATCATGCTTACAACACTGTCTAACATGGTGTGAAATCCCACACAGGTTTTCATCTGGGTTCAAATCTGTTGCCTGAGAAGGCTACATGATAAATTTCACCTCATTTTCATCAAACCATTCAGCGACCCCTCAAGGCCTCGGGTTGGAGGCATCATCATTGTGGAAGACACCACTCCCATCAGGATAAAAAAATATTTGATCATAGGAGAAAAGTAGATCAGTCAGTACAAATTTTATTGATTTGCAGTGACATTTTCATCTGAGGTGACAACTGGACTTAAAAGATGCCAGTAAAATACCCCCTTATTACAGACCTACAACACGCTTTCAATGTAGGGGTAAAACATTTGAAGCCTTCACGTTCTCTGTCTGTATGACACACATGCAGTTACCCACTTTTTGAGAATATGGTAAAGGATGAGTCATTTTCTCTTTTCTCCTCATCTCTGTACAGCAGTGCAGATGTTTTTTGCACCAGTGAACTCTCTAATGTGCATTCATCTTTGTAATGAGGAGTTCATACACTGCAGCCACTAATATATCCGTCTATACCTTATTATCGATGGATGTTTTTTTCAGGAACAAAGTGATCATTGACATTCTCAGTCACCTGAGACTGAGCTGCTCTTCTGTTTTCAATTATCAGAGTCATTCAAATATGTGTAGATCTCTGACCATGTTCACTGATGTCTTACAGTCCCCTTAGTCTCTCTTGTCCATGTCCCAACATTGAACTCTCTTGAACTTAGGTCTTTTCTTCTTGTCATATTAATACAAAATCCAAATCAACTGGGCCTATTCAGTGTTTTTATACAAGCCACAGTCCATAACTGTACATTCATTTTAAAAGTAGTTGGACAAATGTGATACTTCTCCAACTATCCAATTTGTCATTATTTGTTCCAAATTCTCAAAGGGTTGCTAAATATTTTCTGGCCCACACTAAAAAAAGAATTTACCTAAAATGAAGTCTGATTTATTTTTCCTGACAATCAGGGAGGCACTTTCATCGGGGGCTGATGTTCAACTAAATTTATCTGGTAATGTGATGAGTTCATACATTGAATCTGGACTCCAAGCCTCTGACATGAGTAAAAAAGAGTAAAAAATGGTAGGTGTATATCAGAACATACACATGACATCAAATGAGAGAGACGACACTGTTGATACCATAAACACTAAATGCTCTAATGAGGCTAACATATGCCACCATTCTACTGTAAACATGTTAACTCAGCTGTAAATATCTATATTATTGTCAGAGCTTATTACATACATATTTGAAATTAGAGATAAGATTATCTGTGAAGATTCTCCTTACATGTGTTAGCCAGTTAACTGGGCCAAGTATCCATCCCAGTGGGACACCAAAGGTTAAAAAAATAAAAAAGGAGAAGAAAGTACCTTATATAAGCATGGCAAGTATTGAAGAAAGTTATGTATATCGAACTCACTGTACCCTAGGAGGATTCTGTGGATGAGGTGTATGAACAGAAACACCTGCGCTATGCCAAACTAGCCACTGAAGCACAATATTGCGGCTGGAACACAGAAGTCAGCCCAGTGGAAGTTGGATGTAGAGGATTTGTGGCAACATCTACCACCAAACTCCTTAGAGACCTGGCAGTCAGGGGCCAGGGCCTGCACAGAGCCATTAAAGCTGCATCAGAGGCAGCAGAAAGAAGCAGTCAGTGGCTCTGGATAAAGAGGAACGACACCATTTGGGTCCCCAAGTGGTAAGTCAGGGTCTGTGTGTGGTCAGCTCGGGCTTGGCTTGAGGGTTGGGCGTAGAAGTGGGAGGCAAGCTGGGGGCTGATCACCCTGTAGCTGGCCGCCTCCACTGAGGGTGTATGTATAGTGTGAATGGCCAAAACACCCTATGATCCGGAGGAACACTACTGATGATGCCTGCCCTGCCTGCCCTGGGGGGATGTCCTGTCCCCTGGGTTGAGCCTTGGCTGGACGCAAGCCTCCTGGTTGTGGTTCAATTTTCTGATGTTCACCAATGAACTCCTGTATGTGCTCGCACAAGGGTATCATCATCTTATCCTGTGTTTTTGGAATCTTAGACATTAAGTCAAAAAAGTTAGCAAAATTATTGTTCAATGCTGAAGATGTACATAGAAACCAATCCTCCAGAACCACAGTATGTAGAGAGAGTAGAGAAAAGAGAATATTTTCTACTAGCATTTATTCATTGTCTCTGTGGTCCATGTAAAGACCTGTTCTGAATAACAAACACACACACAAAGCAGAAAAACAGGAACAGTCTCCACTCAAGTGCACATAAGACTGAACCTGGCATGCATGCATGTTGCCTCCAAGTTACATACAAATAAATACGGAGACAAGCTTGTCTAAGTGTGAAATTACTGTGTGGGTGGCTGCAGAGGTGAAAGCCTGTCCAAATGCCCTGAATGACATCAACAAACAAAGCATTAATTATAATCTGAAAACATTTGTTAGAGTTGCCAAAAGATGTAACTGTAGTTGCAGCCACTATGTAAAGAGTGATGGGAAGTCTGATTCTTTTGACTAACTCGATTCTTTCTGTTCATTCATCTGTTGCAAATTGATTCTGAATTGATTTATTTGATTCACCAATTTCTAAAAAACATCTGACAGGCATTAGTCACAAACTGGTTGGTGCCAAATTGCCAATCTATGAATAATGTAATTACAAAATTATAAAAAAATTAAATATTTTTTACTAGTATATCAACATAGTACTACTTTGTCAATAGTTGTATTTAGTATACCTTCTATCTATCTATCTATCTATCTATCTATCTATCTATCTATCTATCTATCTATCTATCTATCTATCTATCTATCTAGTTTATGTTGCTTAATACAACTTTGCGCTCTGTGTGTTTATTTTTTTTTTTTTAGTGTGGTTTCTAAACTAACATTTTAAACATTAAAAAATAGTTGACTTCAGATCGCTACATTTGCCTTGTTTGTTCATGATCTAATGTGGCTTCTGTTCTGTCTACTTACGGTAGGGGTAACTAGTCTCATTCAGCGGTTCAACAGACTCAGCGATTTGCAAAGTGATTCAGTGAATTGTGAATGATTCATGAGTCAGTGACTCGGCTCTACTGGGCTGCTCTGTCATTCAGAGGTTCACTACCTCGGCTCAGTCCATCTGTCACCAGCAATTAGTCTCGTGATACAATCATAGCTCTTGCTGTGGAGACTACTTGCTGCGTGATGTGTCACACAGCACTTCCCCCTCTGACTTAAGCCTCAGTTACAAAGCTTCTTATGAACGATGGGTTCGTATGACTCTCCCAGTTCGTACGACTCCTGGAGTTCGTAGACATTCATAGACATTCGGGGAGGGAGCAGTAGTTTCTTACAGCAGTTGTCACAGTCACAGACACAGGGTGCCTTGAGACCTTCCTACATCAGACCAACGGCCACTTCATGAATTATTTTGCCGCAAGGTGAATGTACGTCAGCCCTATGTGAAACTCACGGTGCTCTCAAGTCAATGGTAGGAAGATCTTACACTGTTTCAGAATACTTAAATCAGTATATAAACAGTGGCTGTGTAGTAGAAGTCCCATGTCGTGATCATCGCATTCGAGATGGTAATAATGTCCACAAGACTGAAACTTCTACAGCTACAAAATGAAGAAGAGGAAGATCCAGTGGTTGTGGCCACTATTTCAGTCCAACAGCAGCAGAAGAAGAGGGACATTCTAAACCGCTTAACTTAAAACAAAGCTTAACGTAGTTTAATGCCCCAGAACAGTGATCAATCAAAACCAAAGTTCGAGTGAACATCTGTAGTCATGTCCATTTTCACCTCAGCAAAAAAACTGAACATAGTTCAATCTTAGAGTACTGTTCATTCATTATTTCATTCATTCATTCATTTTCTGAACCGCTTTATCCTCCAGATGGTCATGGAGGCACTCGAGCCTATCCCAGCATTAGAGATGTGCACCATAATTTGGTGATTATTGATGCTCTTTTCATACATTAAACTATGTTAACCTATTTTTACATTAAGCCTTTTGTGAATGCACCTTTGATGTGTTTGGGATCATGTGCTGAAATCACACGTTACTGCGGCAAAATGACCTGTAATGTTAGAAGTTAGGAGAAATAATATGACATCAGATGAAGAAATTTGAAGTAGAAGGTATAAGAATAAAACAAAGATACACAAGAATAATAGAGGATACTGAATGTTAAAAACACTAACAGTTCAACACGCACATCCATCAGCCTGATCCTCGTCCCGGTGGACTGTGCAGTATCTCTGCAGATTTGTTTCAAGTTTATATCCGTTAATAAAACACTTCATTTCCTTCTGCACTGTGCTTTTGAGTCCAGTCATTCACTCCGTCTTGGAAATTTGGATTCGACCCCCTCAAAGAATGCTACAAATGCCGCACAAATTATGCACTACTGCCTACAGAAACACCTTACATCCACCTTAAATCTCTGTCGGTGCATTTGTTCATGTGAACACTGAAAGGGACCCCTAATAACACCGTAATGTGTTCTTGTGATGTCCTTGTGGCCACCGCAGGAACATGTGTTCTGGAAAGGCCTCTTGATCCACGAACGCTGTGCTTTGTTCTAGGCATTTGTTACTGCGTCGTGCGAAAGGGGGTTTTGTACTGCGTTCATCAAAAATCTTGGAAAAGATCACTCACCTGGCTACGAACTTAGGAGAGGTCCACGAACACTCCATTCTTATAAGTCCGCCTTGAGAAGGTCGTACAAAATGGTCCATAAATCGTTTGCATGGTGTTCGTAGCCGTTCCTATCGGCATTTGTGACTGAGGCTTCAATGAATGATTCTGACTAGCTTATGTGATAAAAAATAAAATAAAATACTAGCAAAGTGCTGCTGATTCGATTCAGTTGTGTTTGCAAGTTGATTCAACTCATTCTCATTCACTTAAATTAATCAGTTATTTTGAGCAATTTGTTCATGAATCGCCCATCACTATATGTAACAGATATGTGTGAATTGGAGGCAAAGAGGTTCCAAAAATGCAGGAACACTTAGAAAGCACACTTCACCTTTGTGGTATAATTTCTTTGGCACACTTAACCTTTTTACTGATGAGGGTGAAAATGGAAGATGTCATTTTAAAATTAACTTGGCTTCAGTTTGAGGAGTTAGATGAAAGCAAAAAAAGTCTAGAAATAATCAGGGAATGTAATAATCAGGAAATAATTAGGAAAACAACACAAAATATAATCTATGTTCATAAAAAAACTATAAAGCATTCAAAACATGGGATACAACAGCAGGACAAAGATGAGTCAAAGGTATGAGTGGGGTAATTTTTAGACACAGGAAATTGAAGGCTGCCTTCCTGTGAACACTGGCGATGTAATCAGAGTTGAGTGAAAGACTACAGAGCAGCAGCAAGTTAAACGAGTGGAAAGGGACACACTCACATACACACACATCCAAGTATATGTATGCTTGTACACTCATGCTGTGGCCCATAGCCAAAGCAGAATAAGCTCTAAATTCCATCTGGTACAGTGAAAGCTGATCCTGTGTGCACTGAATAGCTTCTGCTGCAGGCCTGCTGAGGCAAAACGCAGTCTCTCTATTCACACTCTGTTGACCTCCATCAGCAGGAGCACCGATGCTTTTTGGACTCTGAACCACACCGCAGGCTTTCTGCATTCAGCACCACTCAGGCACAACCTTTTTAGCCCAAAATGCAGTTTTTGTTTATTGAATGCAAATGTTTTTATTGTCTTGTGAATGCAGTTGAAGAGATTTATTGTACTCATGTAATAATTATGAATTTTTCTAAAATGTGACGTCCACAATTTGAGAGATTTTTAATACAAGTGCTTAATTGTTCACTCTAAATCACCCGGAGGTGTGAATGTGAGAGTTAATGGTTGTTTGCCATGTCAGTGCTGCAATGACCTGGTGACACATCCAGGGTGAATCCCATCTGCACCCCTGGGGTATCTGGGGTAGGCTCCAGCACCCCTGCAACCCTAAGCAGTTCAGAAAATGAATGGATGGAAAGACGGACGGGCAGACGGATATATGGGCGGGTGTATGTATGTATGGGTGGATGGATGGATGGACGGACGGACAGATGGCTCATAGAAAGTCAGCCTGGAATTCAGATGCATAAAAGAACATGATGTTCTTAAAAGAAAATGACACTTGTGCCTTTGACTGCACTTACCTTGGGTGCTATAGTAAGTTAATTTACATCCTTTGTCTGTGCTTTTCTTTTAAGAAGTAAAATTTAAGAGAGTGTTCAGTCTGAAACTGTCAGCATTGTGGCACAAATTGGCCAAACTGTTATACAGTTAAATTATGACCTTTCCAATCCCCTGACCATTTTAACCTATCAGTAAGGCAGCATTTGTGGCAGGGTGGATACATTTTATGCTCCATGTTTTTTTGTGAATCCAATTTTCTTCTTCTATTTCCTGTAGCAATTATCCCTGCAGAGCCTGTTAGCTTCACGGCCCAAGTACAGTGAAATGTGGTAATGGCTGATTTTTGGCAATTCCTCACCAAGGTCGACCATAAACAAATATGACTTTTGGGTCATCCATTTATTTTGGCCGGACTGGTTGCAGCACTGGTCAATAGAAAAACACCTCCAGCTGTCACTGAGCACACACACTGCTGCTGCACTTTATCACACACAGCATTATTCCAGAGAGGCGACTGGCCATTGTGATTACTGCCAGAGAATATATATATACTGAAAATTGTGAATCAGCCTTATTCTAAGATCATTAGGCTATTGAAGCATAAAGCGAATGGCTTTAGAACTGTCAAAACGTATTTCACACACACCGTTCGCTGCCAATAAAATAGGATGTGTTAGGTAAGTGCCTCTAAGCCAAGCAGTGGAAAAGATGAAGCCATTTACGTCTATAATTATAAAAGGTTATGTCCCTTATTCACCAGACCTCTACGTTTGAGACATTGTATACTATTCATTCTCTCGATCAAGAAGATTATGAGATCACACTCATTCATCTGTGTTTACACACACAAAAAGAATGCACTGATTTTTATGAACCTTGATGGAGGGGAAGAGCATAAAATAAGAATATACCTTTTCAATTTTGGAGCAGATCCCTTAGAAGCAGAGGCCTGAAAGAATTAGATCTTAAAATGTTAAATTAATTTAAGAGAAAACAAACAAACAAACAAACCCATCACAACAACCGACAAAAAAGAGGATAAGGTGTAAGTTATGTTTTAATACTATTGTGCAGCAAGACTGGACTATTGGCATGGGTGGAGGTCTGAGCTCTTTTATTGGTCTTCTCTTCATGTCAAGATATTTATTGTTTAAACCTTGACTATATATAGTTGATGGTGTAACTGCCAAAAACTTATACTGAAAAGAACTGACGGCTAATAGATCATATTGCATGTATATTGTTCCACCATCATTGCACAGTAATACAGCTACTTCTCTTCCATGTTGGACTGAAAACTGTTGTCTAAAATGTGTGAATTTCACCTCTCTGTTTCAGTGGTATAACTTTCTCCCACTCTGTAAAAATGAAGCCAAAATGCTGGGGCCACCGGAGCAGACACAGTCTAGACTCATGTCTAATCTGTGAAGGTAGTGACTACCAAGGAAATATCCTTGAGTTTGAGAATTAGCAATAGTCTGCTGAGTCGAGACATACAGTAATAACTGATGTCTGCCTGCCTATTGGCTGCCGAATTGGGTTGAGGACAGACATTACAGCTGTTCTATATTTCATAAACTTATTTAAAACACACTGATTACAGAGATTGTTATTTAAACACACACCAGTATTACAAAATGTACTGCAGATCCAAATTAAAGGAGTGATATTTTGCTTTTTAAAATGGAATTGTGCATTTTAAAACATTTCCCTGTGGTCTACATAAACTGTAAATGCTATGCTTGGGTCTGAATTCTTCATTAATTCAACTCCACAGGTCCATCTTCAACCCTATTTCTGAGTAATGACAGGAGAATGGTCGTTTTGAGCGCTGGCCCTTTAAATGCAAATGAGCCACTTGACACCCCAAACCCTCCAGGTTGTTGACTGCTGCTCTGGCCTGTTCAACCACTTGTGTTTGTTAATACAACTGTAGGTTTTCCAATAAAACCTTTCACCGGAGCGTATGGCTGACTCATGTTGCAAAAAGTGTGTCCTCCACAAAAGTTTGTCTTTTCACATTTATTGAACAAAAGTACGAAAAAACATAAAGCACATACATACAAGAATCTTCTGCATATGATATTCTGTCCAAGCACGGCGAAAATGCGTACAAACTTCCACAACAATCAGAACACGGTCCCAACCTGGTCAGAAAAACCGTCAGCTCCCCCTCGGCCCTAACGCTGTATTACCCTCCAGGCCTGTTGCACACCCCAAGCTCCGCCCATTGACACACAGCAACCAAAACACCATGACTGTGCAAATAATAATAATGTAAATATTGAAATAAAATCATTCAACACCTTTTTAAATGAAATTAAATTATAAAATTACTAATCAGTAATTAATAACAGAACCGAAATTAGCATATGGCACCTATAACAACTACTGAACATTTTAGGTAATCAGCTCGAAGTTTGGACATATTCTCAGCATGGACTACTGCTGCTGACAAACAATTATGTCGTACTCGGAGAAATGTTTGTTAGAAGTCTTGACCTTATATGTGCAAATGTCGTAACGTAACTAGTTATAGACGTAAGAAACTAAGAAGGAATTAAAATGAGTTGTAGAAATCCTCTCAATTTTTGCCAAAATGAATATAAAGTTAGCTTCGCAGCACCTGAAGGGTTCAAATTCAAACTTTTTGAACTATTTGGATCTAAATACACAAATAAATGAACCAAAGACTAATAAAAGTGGGTTTAGCTAAATATGGCAAATTTAAAATGTATGCTTTTCATTTGTCTGAGGTTTGTCAAGTTTGTCCCATTGAATTAAACACCAGGGCAGATCAAGATGTTTTGTCTTCATATTTGGGAAGCTGTCACTCCGTTGATCTTCACGCAAAGTTTATTGTTAAAGCAGTTTTGAATAAAAGAGTAGTTTGCATGTCTTTGGTGTAATGCAAAAGTAGGACACAGGCACAAAGCGAGGCATTCATTAATTCTCAGACCTGACACATGTGACATACAAGGACACATGAGGTTCAGTTGATTTATGATGCAACAGTAAAATTCAGTGTGATTCAATCCACGATTCAGTTGGTGGGGGTAGATGAATATATTCTCATAATTCAGTCCAGACCTGATACTATAGTTGTGCCTGTGGGCAGTTAGCAAATGTGTCTCAAAGCACCAAGAATAAGAAGAATAAGAAGAAAACACCCACTTCCACTGAGATGAGATTGAATTCCACTTTACATTTAATTACACTAATTATCTCAATGCAAGGCACCCATGATGTTTTTCTTTCTTTACCGTGTGTTTTCTTCTGACACTATGATAAACAACTAGCTTGTGGTTAAAAAAACAATACTGCTAATAATCTAAGAGTATAGAGAGAATGAGAGGAAAAGGAAAGTTGGAGATGATTATTAGATTTTATTAAACATACTCAGTGTCCACTTTTTTGCATGCACAAGTGCTTTTCTCTTATTGGTTCTCCTTGCAGGTGCATGTGTAATACGCAGAAATGGGAGGGGTAATTAGTTCTAAAGCATAAAGATAAATGAACGTAGCTAGTGCACAGAGAGATTATTCAGTACTGTTAGTAAATGAAGAATGATCTGCCCTTGAGAGAATCGTTTGAGCGATGTAATACAATTTCAGTGCAACTAAAAAAGCCTGAGTCAAAACAAAAATTCCCATGGTTCCACCAACCAAAGGATTCACAAAGGGACTAAGGACTAATTAGACACAGTTTCAGGAGTGGGCAGGAAGACGCTGGCATGTGGGAAGACATCTGGTGGGCAGGTATGGAAACAAAGGGACAGAGAGAGAGAACAACATCAAAAAATAAGTTGAAACAAGGCACAGAATAAAAGTGGAACGGCAAGAAAGGAAAAATATCGAACGGCACAGCTTAGTGTATATACATTTGATTTGAACAGTTTAAAAGCAAAACGTTTTTCTCTGACAACATAAATTCAGAGTAATTTAAAGAGTCAGTATTGTGGGGTTTTTTTTTTTTTTTTTTTGGTCAACCTGCAGTGGGTCATTTTAGGTCTTAGCTTCTCATGCAGGGAGCAGAGCTGAGGATTCTGTAGCAGAATAGAAGAACAAACTGACCTGGGTTTTTATTAAATTCAAAGTGAATAAAGGCCATGCTCGGTTAACCTTTACTAATAAGAATAGCGAATGAAGATGACAGACAGAAAGAAAGGGCAATCAATGACGAGAGGACTGACAGAAACAGACGCAGCAAGGATGTACGATTCACTAAGCACTGACAGAAAAGACTTTAGTAAGGACAGTCGCTGGACGTCTAAAAGAGGAATGAAGACAGGAGGAAAATGGAGCCGTCTCTGTTTCCATCCTCTTAATTTCTGGCTAGTTCACATGCTGTAAGTGTTTTAAAATCCAGTACTTAAATGATTCCATCTGTGGAAATTACTCAAAGGATCATCAGAATGGCAGTATAAAGTAGGCTCAATTACAGCCGCCTGATAATGACAAATTGGCTTGGATTTCCATGAGGAAAACGACTGTGAGTGAAGGATGTGGGTATAGGATGGAGATAACCTACAGATGGCAGACTTAAAATGAAGCGCCACTTCCATTTGGACAAATTCCCTTCTTAGACTTGACTAATTCATTTTTTATTAGAGTGAGTCTGAATTCCAATGGACTTTGAAGGTTTATTTTTATCTTATTACACTCTCATCTTTAATACTCCTACTGACTCCACTAAGATGTGTCATGCATCTGAACTTTATCACCTGTGAAGTGGATCCACAAGCCTTTTCATAAACATATAATGATGTAGGGCCCAGGGTGAGCCGTAAAGCAACTGACATGCATCTATAATGGGAGGATAGCTTTGATCAAAACTTTAATAACTAATGCTGCAAAAATAAAAGCATCTACAGATGAGGCCCTTTTTCATGGATAAGTAAAGACAGATTCCAGAGTTAAAAAATACTCTGGGATTTTGGCCTTACAGGGTAAAGTCTTATTCAGTTGTTTAAAATTGGAGGAAAAAGCATTAACACTGTTTCTATTCATCTGTTTCTGGTACAGATGGTTTTGACTTACAATTTCACAAATAATGATACTGCAAAGAGTTCTGAGAAAAAAAAACAAACTCATACATTGCAAAAAGGTTTATGAGTTTCTGAGATGAGTGGAATTTGCAAACTGAATGTCAGCTGTGTTTAAATGAATGGGAATTTAAAGCAAACCTTTGAGGTGTTGCAAACATGAAAATCCAAATTATGAGTGTTTCCATGGTTCAGATAATCTGTGTTGTGTTGTGTCACCATAGGCCATGCTACACATTGTTCTGGTAAACATTGTGGAACAAGAAAAGGGGTTTGTTGATGTTTTCCCTCAAAAATGTCTGTATGTATTTCATGGATGAAACGGGAATAACTCAGTCTCATCCTACAACACAGACGTTTCCACACATCAGAATATCCCTCATTTTCCAAATTCAAAATGTGCATTCAATACTTTTTGCCAAACTAGTATCATCATTTCAGGCTCATCAAAATCACAATGACAACTGGTGATGTAATTTAAAAGAAAACACCAAAATTCTATTTCCTCAGAAAGCTTCCACCATGATTTCTAGGCATGAATTTTATGAGTTGAGCATACCAAGCTTTAAACACATATCACCACCTAAAGGTAGAATATTGAAGATTTGAGGAGATTTAAGGGGATCAGTTACAGAAATGTTTTCTTAGTGTATAATCACCTGAAAATAAGCATCCTTTTGTTCTCCTTCTCTTAGAATCAGCTGTTAGTCTTCACAGATTTTCTGCAGTAGTTAAAAACAGACTCACAATTTTTTCACCTGATGAACATTTTTACCTTTTTTTTCAAGTTCTTTCTATTTTATTTCGAGCATTAACCATTAATATCAATCAATCAATCAAACTTTATTTGTATAACAATTTTCATATACATTACATGTAGCACAAAGTGTTTTACACCAAACCCCCCACTGTCCCGCAGTTGCACATAAAATAAAATAAAAGCAACAGAGTAAAACAATGTTAAAAGTAAGAGTTTAACTAAAAGCTAAACTGAAAAGAAAGGTTTTTAGTTTACTTGTAAAAATATGAACATTCGCTGCAGACCTCAGGTCCTCAGGTAGACTGTTCCACAGTTGGGGGCCATAAAAGCTGAATAAGGCCTCGCCATGAGTTTTAGTACTCTGGGAACAGTTAAAAGATTACTACCTGAGGACCTGAGGGTCCAAGAGGGCTCATATATTAAAAACAAATCAGATAAATAAATAGGGCTAAGACCATTAAGAGTTTTATAAACCAATAAAAGCACTTTAAAATCGATATCAGTACATTGGAGTGTGAACCAGAGTTTGGATCCTGTAAATCAAAAGGTCCCAGACAGACAAAACAAACACTGGCTCTAACAAGGGCCTTTCACATTTTTGTGGCCACCATAGGGGAGGGTGAGGGGGGATACAATTAGCTGCAGTTGGCAACTTCAGCACAATATCACTAAAGAAGAAGAAAGAGAATCTGTATTTGTCAGAATATTATACATGCGGACATGCAACACGCACCTAAATTGGACGTTTGCATTTATCCCATCACTAGCTGAGCAGTGGGCTGCCATGTCAGGCAGGACAGAATGGGGAAGCGAACCAGTCACAAGCCACTTTAACTTTCTAGGTCTGACTGTGATTTAAAGTCACCTTCAATGATACCATAGACCATTACCAATTCTAACAAGTTGTACTCTGCAAAATTGCAATGGAGAAACTACTAAAGATTTTTGGACAGACACAAAGGGTGATCTGATGAATCCAGGTCTCTGTACTCATCCATCAACCTCAGCTATGTGTAACACTTCATAGTTATGAGACAGTCTTGTCATTTCATTTTAGACATGCAGTGTGTCTTTATTAAGACACTTACTGAAATGACAGGTGGTCTCATTTTTAGAAGACAGTACAGTTGAACTCCTCCTTCTGTTTTTACAGCCTACAGTATATCAGTATCAGCCACATATGGCTACAAAGACCTCATATAGAAAACCAGTCAAAATGTGGGAACTGATAAAGCATGCTATTGAAGTTACATCTTCCAGGCAGTAATACCAGCTTACTAAGTGATTTTAATCACGTACCTTTCCCTTCAATTGATATTACTGCTCCCTGTAAAACCGAGACAATTAGGTCTGACAAAAGATCCCTTAGGATAAATGATCTGCTAAAAGAACATTATATGTCCCATTATATGTCTCTGAACTAATAACTGCTAACAGTCACAAACCAAGGTTCATATTCATCATCCTGTTATTGCCCCTCCAGGACTCCTGTTCTCTGAATATGAGAAACTTGTATTCCTCTTCAGAGAAAAATCTGAAGATAAATGATGGAAGTTTCTAAAAAATATATATCCTCTGTCACAGTGTAAGACCTTCCAAACATACAGTTGCAATATATCATCACCAATTATGAAGTCCCTTTAACAACAGAATGCTCAAGTATCAGTACTTTATTATGAACAGAGTTGTTTTTTTGTTTTTTTGTTCCATCCCTTGTGCCACATCTTACATATTCAGATGATGGCCCATACTTAGATTTGGACAGTAATATGGGTTCATTCAAACTAGTCCATCAGTGAACTATGAAACTTTAACTGCTTTTATAGTTTCTGTATGTACTCACCATATGATTTAGATAAGTGGCATTCCAATAAATAAGAAATATTTTTGTTCATATCTTCACAGTCTGAAAACCTAACTTATGACCTGAATAACAATTTGTTATCTGAAAATGTAAAGCTGCCTCTCAAAGTCCCATACTCTGGTCAGCCAACCTACTGTATCTACTTATGTTGTGACGTCACTTACTGTGTCTGGGTCCACTTGTGTTCATTCTGTATTCAGTCTGCTGCAGTACTGCATCTACACATCTAGTTGTCATTCTAACACATGACGTGATGATAAGGAGCAGACGAAAAGAATGAAGTTATTATGTAAAGTTACAATTCTTAAACAAATGACCAAAAACAATGTTTGGCGCTAGTGTTAGATCCCAACGTGTCTGTCAAACCAGACCCTCAAGGATTCTTCTATTATAGAAAAAAGACATGGTGAGTGTGAGGTGTTTCACATCCTCACACTTCATTTATCATTTGGCAGGTCTTTATCTGTACTGTCCAGTTCAGGGGAAGGCAAATAATGTAACAAGTTATGTCAACACACAGTTGAGTAAGAGGTGAAGTGATGCACTGCTGTAAATGGACCAGAAGCTGAAACAGTATTTGAGACACTTAAATTCATGATCTAGTCCAGGTACAATATGGAGAATGTCATATGTAAAACTGCACTAATCACTGTATTTAAGTTAAGCAAATTAATTCCCCCTCAGAAACCTGACTGGAGCCTCACTAAAGAAAGAAGTCTTGATAAATGAGCAGACATGTCTCACTATGACTGACTGTTTGGACCCAGAAAAGAGTTTTACAGCATCATGACGTCAGATTTAACAAGCACATGCACCTCAGTAAGTTCTGACTATGCTTGACAAAGACCAATCCTCAAACTTTAGAGCTAAAGATCTAGAAACCTCTGTCTGTAATCTCTGATCAGATTTTGACTTTACTCAAGGGTATCAGAAACAAAATCTGTGAAATCGTGCCCATTCGTATTTAGAGCGACATTTGGAGAACATGGGCTTGATAACAGTACAGTACAGTAAAGGCAGTTTTCAGGTCACACTGGCACTGAAAATGTATATATTTAGGCACTTACAAACTAAATTCTTTAATTTTACATTTTTATTTTGAGTGAGTCTGATTCTTAACATCATCTTGTTGAATAGAACTAAAACACTGAGCACTTTGCCACTGGGTAACATCAATGTAAAAGAAACACTGAGGATTTCTGCAACCACAGTCAAAGAAACATCTAGAAATGTACATGTAAAATTAGATATTCACTCCCGCAATCAAATGGGAAATTCCAGAAAGTGTGGGGTCCCTTCCTAAAAACATTCCAGACCCTGTAAATGCTTGACTTTTAAGTGCAGTTTAATAATGCTGCTTACTCCATACCTACTCTTAGCGTAGGTTTTTGCCACGATAGTGACCCCTTATTATTATTTCTAGTGCACTGGCAATGACTGAGGAGGGATTATTTTATGTAGTTTGTTGTCTGCTCTGCTTTGCTTTTTTTGCTTTTTTTTCTTTTTTTTTTTCATTGCTTTTCTATGGTGCTAGTTGCGTTTAATTTACACCTATGTTTACTTGGGATTTCTTCGATGACCATTCAGCACTGCACTTGTATTATTCTGAGAAAACTTTAATAAAAAGATCTTGATTGAGAAATGTACATGTAGGTTGTACTTAAGTAATGGAATAGTTTTCATAGTACCTTTAACATCTGTGATTTTGACTTAGCACAGCAGGAGAACAGTTCTAATCACATTAACAACCCCAACACAACAGTAAACCAGCGTGAAGAACAGTGGGAAGCTGACACAACAGCATGTAAATGAAATTAAGCTGGTATTATTTGTGTCACTGAAAAAATAAGATACATTATTTCAATTATACAAATAATACATTGGGACAGCTGTGGCTCAGGAGGTGGTGCGTCCAATTACCGAAGGGTTGGTGGTTCGAATCCCACTCTGTCCTAGTCATGTGTCGTTGTGTCCTTGGGCAGGACACTTCACCCACCTTGCCTCCAGTGCCACTCACACCAGTGTATGAATGTGTGTGAATGTTCGGAGGTGGTTGGAGGGGCTGTTTGGCACGAATTGACAGCCACGCCTCTGTCAGTCTGCCCCAAGGCAGCTGTGGGTACACATGTAGTTTACCACCACCAGAGTGTGAATGTGAGGGTGAATGAATAATGGATCACTAATGTAAAGTGCTTTGGGTGCCGTGAAAAGTGGCATAAAAATCTAATCCATTATGATTATTGTTATTTCATATTTACCTGTTCTTAGACATGTGACCATGTTTTCCATAAAACATGACGATCTTCACAACAGACATTTTGGCTCATTACAACAGAAAAAGCACAGGTGCTTATGGTAGAAACAATGGCTTTGTTTCATTTATTGTCTCAGGAAACCTAGTGTGAAGGTAGTTATTGTTCATTATATTGTGAATGAATTAGCCACCTGAGACCCAGGAAAGTAACATTTTTGGCTTTTTTTTTGTTGTTGTTTTTTTACATCCAGATACATTTTTTAATGGAATGTTCTTTGCAGTAGTCAGTTTTTTGTTTTTCTTTTTATCATTAGCATTGTACTGAGTGTATGAGAGTAAGTAAGTTGCTGCAGCCTTGAATGTTTTGAGTCTTGCGAATATTTGTCATCTTGAAGAAGTGATAATAGCAAACTGTAGACAACCTGTATGGGAATGCAGAACTCAACTGGCAGGGTCTGGAGGACAGGGAAGTAATGAAGCGCTGGACACATCATCCCTCCCACTGATTTTACTGATCGTCCATTCAAACACATCTCACACTTAACCCCCAGTCTCGCATAGCCAAACCCATCTCCACACTTCATTAGCTCAGTGTTAGTGCTGTGTAGGTCTGAACCCTCCACTGTTCTGGAATATAGCAAATGTTAACTGTGTCATTTGGCTAGTTCCTGGGTTGAGTTGAGTGTGGGATGGTGTGACATTGCATTTGGTTAATGGATTTGCACTTTTCAATGTCAATGTTACTCAAAGTGCTTTCCAATTCACCCATTTGCACACACAAACACACATTCACATCCAGTGGACCAGCAACTGTGAGCAACTTGTGGTTCAGAGTCTTGCTTGAGGACATCCCATGTGGACAGTTGTCAGGGAATGACCCCCAGTGTTCTAGCTTGTGGACAACCCATTCTATCTCTTAAGCCAGATAGTTTTTTTGGTTTTTTTGGAGTGGAAAACATGCACATGAGGAAGTTCAATGTTGCATTAAAATGACCAAATCCCTACAAATGACAACGGAATATACAAAAATGTATGTCTTTGTCAACACTAGAGCCCGACCGATATGGGATTTTTGGGGCCGATGCCGATACCGATATTGGGGGCTAAAAAAAGCCGATATCCAATATATCGGCCGATATCCGACATTGGCCAATAACCAATATATTGGCCAATATATGAAATAAGAACACTGATCTACACAGGATATAATAATCTTATATTAGATAATTGTGGACAGGTGGATAATCAGTTGCATAAATCTTTGTTTATCTCACAAATATAATTTACACGACTTTCAAATGCAAACTATGCAATCACAAAAATAATTAGAGCAAAAAATATTACTTACCACAAAATTATGTTTTTCCTCACAAATTTTGATGTGTCTGCCTCACGGCACTACAACTTCCCATGTGGACTAAGGACTAAACTGAGCATGTGCAGAGTGAATTAGGTGAGTCCTAAATTGTTCCTGGTTGGAGCAATTTCAAGAGTTACAGCTAACCTGTGTTACAACTGTTTCTGTCTCCCCTACACTAATAAAGACCAGGCGTGCCTGCAGAATGAAATTGTGATGTAGATAGGAACTGCACGGACATGGGTGTGTGTGGGGGGGTGAATACTTCATAAGGCAGGGGGGTGTCCTTGATTTTCGCCGGGGGGGTGTTAGTGGTCCATCCTTGTCTGAGCGCACGGTAAAAGTCCGTGATTATTGCCGGGGGGGGGGATTAGCAGTCCATCCTTGTCAGAGCGCGCAATGATTATGTGATTGTGAGTGTGGGGGTGATAGCGTCATTGTCCAACCAGGAGTGAAAGTGAAACTTACTTGCTTTACTGTTCCTCTAACTCTCCGGGCAACACACACACACACACACACACACAGGAGCAGCGAGCGAAAGAATGTCTGTGTAGCAAAAAGTTGGAACATCGGCTACATATTGGCCGATGTTGATTAATCGGTGATACACTATAATTGGCCGGCTCTAGTCAACACTTGGAATTTTCAGAGTGTAGCTGCAGCTTGGAGGGCATGGGTTGATGATAACAGCAAGCAGATAGAAAGGGTTCGAGGGTGTGGCTCCACTTGATGCAGACTGTGCTCGCTGCAATATCTGTAATGCTAAACGTAAAGCCAGCCACAGCAATACCTCAAACGTGAGGAAACACTTAGTCAAACAAAATATACACCGGAAGGCTGAGGAATGTACAATATTGGAAAGCCCCAAAGAAGCATAGGCTATGACTCCTGCACCAATCACCGTCACTGCACCTGCATTGGGGGAGAAGAAGTTATGTCAAAAAAAAAAAAGTCAGTGGCGCAGGCTTGGCTCTTGCCAGAAAAAGTAGATATGCTGGTGTTCTTGATAAAGAACTGCTGAACATGTGCAGTTCATGCTAGAGGGAGTGGTTTGTTTTAATTTGTAATACTTTAGTTTGAAAAATGTTATATAAGTTAGATTTATTTGATTTATAAGTTATTTGCCCTCCCCCACACACTCTTTTCTCAACTTTCTTGTTATTTCACTTGTGATGTTGACAAATAAATATTCAGAATTCAGAACTTTTTACAATTTTTATAGGCACAATGACTTTAATCACCACACATACACACAAAAAGTACCAAAAACAGGTACTTTTGTATATCAGTTCCCAGGAACCAAGTATCGGTACCATATCGGTTTAAATGTGAAAGGTACCCATCCTTAATGACAAGGGTGAGAAACAATCCATTTATAAACTCTATTCTGTAGATGTTTATGTGCTCATATGGGACCTATAGGATTTAGATAATACAACAATGATTTAAGCTAATGATGTGAATCTGCCCTGTTGGACCTATGAGCTAAGGGTGAAATTTGAGAGTTTTAAATCACGATAATCTGCTGATCAACTGTACCAGTGATATTAAATAATGAAACAATAAATGCCTCAGTCTCTTGAGACATCATGTGGGTGTTGATATTCCGTGAGCCCTGTCCTAGCTTAATTTTAGTTCATTTTACTTTAATTCGACCAATGTCATGGCTGACAGCAGCCAACAGGGGACAGAGACATGGGTCAGCTGCAACAAATGGATGAAGAGAAGAGGCCTTATGTGCATAAATCAGCAGGAAAGACACGTAACTTTCCCAGCTATATCATTGCTGATCTCCTTTCAATGACAAAGTAAATTTGACATGGCCCCTGATGTTTTCCAAACCTAGAAACTCCCCTGATTATCCCTCTTGTCAGGGTTGTGCTTGTTGTGCAGACTGTTTGATGGATATTTATGTCCTTGACTGTCCACATAAACCTTGGTGCTGGTTTATAAACCTCTTAAATTTAAGGCCAGTAGAGATCCAATCAGCCTGGAAAACATCAGGATTGGTGTGCAGTTTTCTTGCCAAGGAACCTACATATAAAATCTCAACAAGAAAGCAATTCACAAACAAATCTCTCATTTCAGTCCCTATCCACACTTTGTACGTATTTTGTGAGTATTGATTTGGGAATTCAATTTTCTTATTTTTGCTCTTAAGTGATAGAAACATTTACTCTAAGAAAAAAAAAATCAATTATATGCTCACCAGTGCAAATGAACAGTAAATAGGAAGAAGAACTTAAAAAATACATCACGTACCTCATAAAAGTCTGAATTATTATGTGTTTAGATTAACTATAACGATTAGATTATTACATTTAGAGTTACTGGTATCTGATTTCAATTAAGACTATATTTATAAAGCCTTGTTGGGAAACTGCCATCATATATCACATCCTTATGACAATGGGCTTCTGGAAAATGCCAAACTCATCTAACATCAATTAAAGGTCCCTCGTGTTTATACCCAGCTTAGAAGTACTGCTTTTAGCCTCTATGCCGAGTTTCTAGATGGAACTTTTTACAAAGGAGCGTAAAGCTCAACACTCTGGTTCCATTTGAAGTTCAATCAATAGTCAAGATGAATCATCCACTGTCTGTACAGGTTCCAAATGATTTGTGTGTTTTCATCCTTTATATACCTATTTTATTTTCACTTTATTTAATATAATGTACTTGTGTTTCAAGTCACTGCTATTCAAAGTCACTGCAGATGAGAGTTGGCCCTCAATGATCTTCAAGCTAAAATAAAAAATGGTATATATAATGTGGATGTGGTGGACTTCAGGTATTTCAGTGCCATCTCTCCAATTATTTTTTGAATTCTCTGGTCCATGAGAGCTCCACCGCCTCCTCTTATCCTCCAGTTGTTATCAACTCAGCCTGGGTAATGAGGTTTTTTTCTTTTGCCTCGGTTCTAATTCCAGTTACTATGTGTCTCTACTGACATGACATTAACAGTACTTAATGGTAAGTAAATTTAAACAAGCGCAAATTCTTCTCCTGACACTATGGTTTGGTCGCTTATCTTCAATTCTTGAGCGAAGTGTCTTCCTATAACAGGCCACACATGATGAAGTTGGATTCACGTATTTGCAAAGACAGCTTGTCAATAGACGGCACTAGGGCGCCACCCCACCTGTCTCGCATGAAGAAGACGATAGGAATCACATAAAATAATTTTACAAAAACATGGATATTTAAATAAACAAGGTGTACATGATACAGCCCATGAGTGCCATGTATAATCTGCTTTCAAGTGGAGTTTGAAAAGGTTTTTAGTTGTTTAGTGAGTTGTCAAGTGACACATTTTCTGTTTGGGGCACAAAAATCTGCACCCAAGGCTCTCCCTTTACTATAATAGACTCTGGTTATAAATGATGCATGCACAGCAGACCCCCTCCAATACAAGAGAGAGAAAAGATTTGCACCGAAGCACCAAGCAGTTGAGAAGAATGTTGCTGCATGAAGTTGATTTTGTCTCTTAAGCACAAAAACAATAGGTCCTAGTTTGTTTGTTTTTTCTACAGAGGAACAAGTTACTCACAATATGTTGATGACTGATGATGAATGAATTTAACCTTTTATACAACCTGCACCATCACAATTACTAATCGGGAAGAGAAGTGTCAAATGACCTAAACATTATCTAACAACGGAGGACTTGAGATAATTAGAATATAATCTATTAATTTGATTTTGTTCTTATTATATGACTAATAAATGTTTAACTGCACTTTAAAATTACAGAAAAAACACTGTTAAACAACTGATATTAAATCTGCAGTGGAATTTGGTATAATTTGGAATTATTAAGCATTTCACTATCGCAAAATGCCTCAGGATTTTAATTATATTACCTTCTCCTTCCTGCTGAAAAAAACTTACTCAGCTTTTGCAAATTAAAAAAAAAAAAAAGGAATTGGTAAAGGTTATGCAACACAGTGCAGGCTTCAGGCATCACACTAGTGCACAGTTTTAGCTGGCTTCTCCTAAGTGGCTTTAATTACCCAAGTGTACCACCGTCTGCTGAAATTAGATTCGTACACCACCGAGGATTGGGAACAAACCTCTCAAAGCCATGTGTCACTGAAGTGAGAACTGAGTCTGATCATATGTTAGACACCTGTTTAATAATTTAACCAATCAACATTAAAACTATTAATTAAAGCCCATTCTTAATTATTAGCTAGAAGTGAGGTTTTCTGAGGAGAAGTGCCCTACAGTTAGCCTGGCAACCCTCTGTCTTTGTCAATGAGAAATCCATCTGGAAGTATGGGGCTTCAATCCAAATATAAGGATTAACAGGCGCAGAGTAAACCAATCACAGATAAAATGAACATGATGCTTTTGTCAGAGAAATTAGAGAATACAGGGTGTAATCTGTAATTTAATCCTCATTTCTGAATCAAGTAAACAACCGACAACAGTTGTAAAGAGATTTGCAGACTTGGAACTGACTATGACTCACGACAAAAAGAAGTTGGTGAATATGACGCTTTGTGAAACACCTGCCCCACAGACTTGTGATTGGTTCTGTATAGAATAAATCGTGCACATCTCCAGACTGTTTTTTCAGTATTGAATACATTGAGAAAACCAGATGGCTGGCCAGGCTAGCCAACAGTGGAAGAGAACGAGAGAAGACCAGGTACAAAGCAAGTTCACCGGAACAAGGTTGGCGTGAGAAAAGTAAATGATCACGAATAACATTAAATGGTTCCATGAAGGTGGTAATCAACTCACTTTTTCAACCCAGTATTTAATGACAATCACATAAAAGGGGCAAGAATTGCACCAAATGACTAGTTAGAAACATAGACATGTCAAATGCAACATATAGTACCTTTCGCAAGACCAAAGAAATATCAGGAATCTAAAAATATGTACATGTATAACACAAGCTAAAAGGACTGAAAGGAGTCAACTAATGTTACTTTTATGCTGCTCTTATTAGCTCAACTCAGCATGGTTTTTTGACATTTCTGCTGTGTGAGAGCAGGGCCACCAGGGACCAATAGATTCCATTTTTTTTTTTTTTTTTTACCTTCATAGATGGTACAATTGGGCCCAATAATGATATTATTATGCTGAACAGTTATGCACATTACAGACTGGCTGAGCCAGAAGTGTTGCTGTGATAGTATGCAGTTGTCTCATCAAAATGTGGGACACTGAGCCAGGGAAGTCTTAGAATACCACCGGTTTTAAGTGTTTACAATTGTATTCTTGCTGGAAAAATCTTTAGAAAGTGATATTTTTACATGCATTTTTGCCTTTCATCCATATGAAAACCCTTTTTGTGCTAACATGTGTACAGGAAAAATGGAGTTTTAGGGTCTTCAACATCACAGTATGCGACAAAAATAAATTAATGTCCTGTCCTGGCCTGCCCTTAATCATAACCCCATCGTAAACCTCTGCCGGTGCTGGTAGGTGTAGATGAAAACATTTCTGAAAAGGATCTGGTGTGTATGATATTATTAAAAACAGACAAGGGGAAATATCTGTTTCCATAATTACCTACATGTATACGTGGTGAGTGGAGGGTGTGCACAAAGGTTTAGATAGCTGGGACAACGCCACCTGGGGAATTGCACCCCAGGAAATTAATACATCAAACACAGCTTCACAGATTCAGAAAAAATACCACAGGGGGCAAGAGACTGTCTTAGTACAATAGTGATTCTATTTATCAAAACATATTAAAACAGCTATTATATAATTGAAAAGGTAGCACAGAGGCTCATAAATGTGAACAGGGCCGGAGCGTCCACAGCGGCAGGGATCAAAAAGGAAAATATAGGACTGCAAAGTGCAAACCAACAACTGTGACACTGCACACCAAACCAAAAAGGGAAATGTGAAAAAAAATCCACCACCAGGGATCACACTGCTGCCCCAGGCCCACGGCAACTGCACAAGAGAAGAAAAGCAGAGTTAAAACGGGCCACGTGCTGCACCCAAACCCACAAGCAAAACAAGATAAACAAGAAAAGCACTTGAAGAGCGCAGACCTCTGCCAAGACAGATCTGCCCCCCCACCCCACCCCCGATCACCACCAAAATTTAATCATTTCTTCCTTATGCCAGTATCAACATTTCCTGAAAATTTCATGAAAATCCATCCATAACTTTTTGATTTATCTTGCTAACAAACAAACAAACAAACAAACAAACAAACAAACACGCAAACACACAAAGCAAAGTGATCACAATACCTCCTGGCAGAGGTAACTACACATTCAATTAAACAAATAGAATATAACAACCTATAAACACAACCTATTAAACAGAAAAATACACTATTATAAAACATAATCCAACAATACACAAAATCAACACAACACAGAAAAGGAACCCCTGAGAGGGAAATGGGGTGGATCCGCAGAGTTCCCACTGACACGCCAGCCAACAAACCTCTGAACGAAGCAGGACAGACCTGTGCCAAATGCGGAGAGCCACTCGAAAAGAGATCGAAAACCGTTGCGGAGCCAGAACAGCACGGTAGGCCACCAGCAATGGGGGCCTCCGCAGCCCAGGAGATGGAGGAGGAGCCTTGGCCACGGCTCAACCATACAATGGATACACGACTGTGCTCCAACAGAACCCCAATGGGGCGATGCACTCTCCCCGCTGTACCAGGGGTCAGCCGCCCTATTATGCAGATGTGTGTCGATCAACAGCCACCATGAGATACAACCCAGCTCTGCAACTGGATGAAACCACGGCCACGCCAAGTGCAGGGCCTTACCACGTGACTACAGCCACACCAGAGGGAGGAACAGAGAGATCTAAGACATGGATGCACCTGAGTATATATAAGGGCGTGTAGCACCTCCCACTAATCAGTGCCATGCCATGCCAGTTCAGCACACAGAGGGGAGGGGAGGAACAAGTCCTCTGGTCACATTTTCAAGCCTAAGTTTAAACTCCCTCCATCGTTTCCTCGCTTGAAGCTCCAGTCATGCAGGGACAATAGTTTACACTGCATTGCTCAAATCACCTACTGCACTGAATGAGTACAATACCTGTAGTGAAAATGTTGACTGCTGAGCAGAGTCATGCTGAGCTGAAGCAAACTGAGCTGAAACCAGCAGTGGAAAAAAAAGGCAAAACTGCCCCTGTATAAGTTAATATTATTATTAATACCAGTTTGTGTGGATCGAATAAACACTTTTCTGTTAAATCTATTAAATCAGTGTTGTTTTAAGAAGTATTCTTAAGGTGTCAAGAAGCAATAAAAATATAACAGCATATGAATTGGTTGAACTTGATGTCAAATACTAGTACAGTTTTTACCCACATGCTGTTAAATGTGCCCCCCCAGTCTAATGGACAGTGCAATGCTCTCCCTACCTCAGTGCATTAGTCACAACACATGCACCCCGTTTTCCTAATCTTACTTTGCATATATCATATATAGCAGGGGTGTCAAACTCATTTTAGTTCAGGGGCCACATTCAGCAAAATTTGATCTGAAGTGGGCCCAACCAGTAAAATAATAACATAATAATATATAAATGATGTCAACTCCAAACTTTTCTCTATGTTTTAGAGCGAAAAAAGTAAATTTATGTTCCAAAAAGCTTTACATCTACAAACTATCCTTTCAAAAGATGTGAATAACATGAACAAACTGAAAAAAATAAGTATAATTTTAACAATATTCTGCCTCAGTTGATCATTTACACACGTACATTATAACTTACAGATCACAGTGGATCTACAAACAGAGAACATTTAGTAACAGGCAGAATATTGTTAAAATTGTACTTATTTCTCTTAAGACATTTCAGGTTGTTCATATTTGTTCAGGTTATTCACATTTTTTTGTTTTAGTGTGTATACATGAAAATATTTTCATTTTCAAAGAGAAAAATTTGGATTTGTCATTATTTATATGTTATTATGATAGTATTTTACTGAATCCTGCCCACTTTAGATTGAATTAGTCTAAATGTGGAACCTGAACTAAAAGGATTGTTCATATCTTAGTGTAATTTTTGCATTTCACAAATTCATCCCAGGGGCCAGACTGAACCCTTTGGCGGGCCAGATTTGGCCCCCTGGCCACATGTTTGACTCCTGTGATATATAGGCTCTATATTTCCTTCTTCCTTGTACATTTTTCTCATTTGTAGAGTTAGCTTTTGTACATTTCAGTAGTTTTAGTAGTACTTTAGTAGCATATGTATATTTAATATTTTATCCTGTAGCTTTTTACACATGCCTATATTTTTCAGTACTTGTGGGATCTTTTGTGTGATAGTTTGAAGTGGTTTTGCTGCTAAACACAGAGCTGCTAAACTGATTGTCATTGTTCCTGTGACAGTGAATATCTATTCTATTCTATTCTATTCTATTCTATTCTATTCTATTCTATTCTATTCTATTCTATTCTATGAACAAATGCAAGGCTATAGTACTTTAATCAGTCTCTAATTTAAGACTATAGATGACCATACAAAGTTAAACCAAAGGGTTTAGACAGTCAGTATAAGTCTTATCTGTACCACACCACACTCTGTTTTTTTTTCTTTTTAAAGTGTACAGACAGGTCCAGGGGATTTTCTGGGAGAAGTGACTGGTCAGTAGGTGGTGCATTTATGTTTTGATCCATTATTTCAAAATAACCTGGTCCAGGGAAGGATAGGCTTGCAGGTTAAGTTACCAAGGAGATTTACCCTGTTAGAAGTAAACCACCATTGTGATAGTGGAAACCCAGGGTCAAACCAAAAGTTCCCTTTAAGTCTATTATCCTGCTTTGTGATACAGGCCCCAGACCTCTTCTCCTCTCATGAAGCTGAAGATAAATTGAAGACTGGGGCTGTTTGCAGTAGATTTATCATATTTACAATGTCATCAGTATTTACACAACAAGCACTGCTAAAAATGAACTAAATCAAGAAATTGGTTAATTACCTTTTGCTTCTGAGATTGAAGCCTGAAATAATAATGACTCTTTAATGTAAAATCACTGAATTAAAGTTGAAATGACACATAGGAGTTCATTAAAATGCAGATATGTTTGCTATATGGTCTTTTTACTTAGAACACTTGAAACTGTCTGGGAACTAACCATCAAAATCATTACCACAGACTATCACTTGAAAAGCATAATAGATATAATAACATAATCCAGGTCTTTAGCCATTTCAATCAGAGAACTATCAAGGTCATTAGTATTAGATATCACCCTAAGAGGGATGAAAATAAGTTCAATGAAATGGCAATTAACAAGAAATGTTCCATTCAAATGAATTACCACAATTGTCAGCAGCAAAATATGATAAAGCAAGAGGAAAAGATTCTGCTGAGAGTTTAGAATAATGAACCTTTATTATTGTCTCAGTGCTTTAGAAACAATTCAGCTTCTGGAGCTTCTACAACACTCATGAAAAAGTAACTTGCATAGATGCCCCCCACTCTCCACATTCTGACATACATCCATGATTCATGTGGCTCATTTAGAGGAGAAATGCCATGTTTGGAATTTAACGACAATATTCACAATATACAACTGTGGTTCCCAACCTTTTTAGGCTTGTGATCCCATTTTAACATCACAAATTTCTGGTGACCCCAGACATTCAAAACGGAGACTTTTTTTTTTTTTTGCTAAAATGAATTTGTTTTTAACCATGTAATAGTTTGGTATACTATGTTGCGAATAAATGTTAATTTTAGATGACATTTAGTCTACATAATGTATATCATTATGGACGGAGGCAGAAAAGCCAGGTGTAGATTACTGCACAAAGTGAGAATTTTATTTTCCTTGGTCAGGATATGTACAGTACAGTCAGTCCAGCTTGGATTTACAATTAATACTGAACAAACAATAACTCAAACTATGAACTATGAAAGAGCTGCAGCATCTGAAACTGACCACAATGAACATTTGAAAGATAAACAGTACCACAGTGCTTCAGTTTCAGCTTCACAGTTTGTCATGTCTTTTATATATTGTGATTGTCTCTCTCAACTCACCATATATTTTTTATTGGTAAGTTTTGTTTTCATTTTATTTTTATCAATTATTAGAAATTTCAGGCAACCCCCTTTGAATTCCAGGTGATCCCATGTGGGGTCCTGACCCCAAGGTTGAAAAACACTGATATATTATGTCAAGGCTCACGATTTGAAATATTTATTTATTCATTTATGATAACATTTATCATAAATGTTGTATTCTACATTCTGTGTAGACATTTGGATCTGTAAGTCAGAACTGTCACTCATAATTTACTGTGCAGCCTCCGTAATTCTCAACTGAGAAAGTACGAGAAAACAAAAAGCATTGAAAACCAAAGATGTCACAGAGATGCAGTAGGTAATTTGCCTTCCCATGCAAATAAGCCTCAAACAACAAAGCTTATGTAAAGCAGCTACTGTCCAACGCAGGTCAGCTGATACAGGAAATCAATAAAACACGCCAGCATCAGCTTTTAATCCTAAAAACCTGAAACAACTTGCAAAAATTTTACTTGCTAATTTTGTCAAAACAACTAAAAATGAGTATGTTGAAAGAGTGATACAGTCAAGCATACTTTTTAATTGACGCTGAAATTTGAAGGACAAAAATATGTTTTGTGTTTTTTGAGTTAGGTTTACTGACCTATGTAAAAGACAAGGTATTATCAAAAAGTAAAGTTAAAAGAAAAAACTTCAGAGTCCAGAATGAAATACACAAACACAAAAGGAACATGAAAACACAGGGATTAAAATCAAGACAGGCAGGAACACAGGGCACAGAAACTGTAGACATGGTTTGACAAACTCACAGGAATGAAGAGAAGGTGAGCACTAAATATAGACTGTGTGATCATTGAATGGAAACAGGTGAGAATGGGCGGAGACAAGGTCAAAGAAGGGAAACTACAGGAGAGAGGAGGAGGTGGCCAGAAAGATACAAGGACAAGACAGACGACAGGGTTAACCATAACTTAGAAACCGGTGGACAACGATTAAACCTTTAAAACTGTCTTTTTCCTACAAGTGGAAAAACATCTAATCCTAACTAAGTCAGTCATATTGATACCAGAACTGAAATTAAACTTTCTCCTGCATGTTAAAATTTCTTATTGTGTGAATATGTCTAAGAATAAAAATTAAAAAAAAAAAAGGCAAAAACATTTTTCTCTTATTTTTTATGATTTGTTTAAAGTAGTGTATGTCTTTCATCACAATTTTTTTTTTTCCAATGTGTTAAACCCCAGCGATAGCCTAATTATCACTAATCCATTCATCTTTCTGCGCTTATGCATCTGACTCACTTCCCTCATGGTAAACAACTTTGAAGATGACTCCCTCATAAACACAGTCTGCTTGTTCACATAACAAACCGAAACGTCACTTGGGCCTTTTTGGAAATTTTGATGCAAAGTGCATTGTGGGAATTTGAATTCCACACAGCAGCAATTTCACTGTCTCTTCGCGAGTGCTGAACCCAAATGTGGCCTTTACCTCCATGCACCGACTATACTCATTTTTTAAAACAGCCCTGGTGGACTGGAGAATTTTATATTGTAGCTATCTGGCTCATTTTCTTGCCGAATCTGTGAGAAACCATTTTTGCTTGCTTGCCATTCCCAAGTTGCACATTAACATGAATATACAACAGCATGTAAATATGAATACATCTAAAATGCTAATTTGGATCTATAGTCCCTATGACGGTAAGAAAAAAAAATAGACATCATAATTAAAACATGCAAATACAACAGTAAAAGTACAACACATTAAAAGGTGAAAAGTTAAAGTTTGGTTTGCTGTCAGCCACTGTTCGAGTTGAGTTTTGAAGGTGAGTTATGTAGAACATCCCCTTGATGCGAGTGGCAGACTGTTCCAGTATTTAATTCCCTTCATGGAAACTGCATTTCATTCAAACGTTGCTGAGTGTGGCCCGTCACACTGTGTATTTGCAATCTGGAAATAATCTGTGTTAAATTGGTCCAGTTTAGTTATAGATATTGTTATCGATATTGTTTTGGAAATCGAGGCAAATGGAATAGCAGAGCTCATCATCTTGCCCACTGTGTCTGTGAGTTGTGACAGTTTCCCACTATAAAAAGCAATAGGAATCACCATCCTGTTTGCAATTTCATGTTTGCAATTTCATTGCACAACTGGCGTAATGGCAATAAAGTGTATTCTATTCTATTCTATTCTATTCTATTCTAAAGGTGGTTGTGGTTCAGTTAGTAGAGCGGGTCTAATCCTGGCTCAGACTGTCCACATGTCAAAGTGTCTTTGGGCAAGACACTGAACCCTAAATTGCTCCCATTAGGGCCTGGCAGTGCCTTCCATGGCAGCAGCCGCCCACTGGTGTATGAGTGTGTGTGTGAATGGGTGAATGTGAGGCTTTGTAAAGTGCTTTGGGTACCATGAAGTGTGGAACAGCACTATATGAGTGCAGTCCATTTACTATATTCTATTCAATTCTATTCAATTCTATTCTATGTTTGGATTGTAGCACCACTGGTTACTGGTGTACATTTCAAATATATCCTGATGAAATAGTTAACTGTGCTCATCATTTACATCCAAACAGAGTGAGGGTGAAATAAATCAAGGTTCAAGTGGAGGAAATACATTTTGAGTGACATTCTTTCAGTCCATCCATTCCTATGGTTTTCTAGTTGATCATAATTTGGGGCTCTTTTTTGTGTGACTTGCACAAATTAATTCTAAGCTGTTTATTCTAGAGAGCTGAGCTCGGAGTGGGATATGGGATCACTGATGAGTTCTCCAATCTGAGGTGCAATGCAAATTCCAGCTTTCAGCTTTGCATAACTTAGAACTGCAACAAATTTTTCTTGCTGATTTTTAACACCACCTGAATTTTGAGCTCTTGAAGTGGTAGTTAGAAGCTAGAAGGTTCCGGTTCCATCGTCAGTCAGAACTGAGCCCTTCTGCGTTGAGTTAACCTGTTCCCTCCCTGCCCCGTGGGCTTTCTTCTTGGACCTGATGAAGATCTGGAGTCGGTCCCTGAGCGTCTTCAATGCTCACAGTTCCTAATGTGTACTATGTGCTAATGCTAATGCTAGGTGCTGCGTTTACATAAGGATGGGTAAAATGCAGAGACTGAATATCTCTACTGGGATAGTAAAGTGAGTTAAACCTTGTGCATACCTCACAAATAAGTAATTCTGGTTTCAGATTTCTAATCAGAGTACCTCATTTAGGAAACATCAGCTATTTTTCTCCGAGTAAATCATTGTTCAAGACAATAAACTGTGACACTTAGGATCCCATTAAAGAGTGGATATTAAAAGGTTAAATTCATCAAATAAGAAAAATAGAGAAGAAGTAGCACTGTGAAACATTGTTCTGAAGAAGTGGCAATTTCAAACATGGGCATCCTCCCTCAAGAAACGAAAGTTTAACCCATAAAGACCCAAACAGCCCTTAAGAGGTGTTCATCCCACCAGTCTCAGTCCATCATTCATTTTTCTTTGGGTGTAATTTAATCCCTTCATTGCTAATCCACCGAACTCACATAAAAGATGCAATTTTTCTTCTTTAACCCATAAAGACTCAAACAGCCACTGGTGACCAAAACTATCTACTGATCTAAAATGTTTAATAACTGTTGATCCATTAATCTGTCACAGTCTTCTGCCGGTGCTACCGCCGGCTCCTCCCTCTCCACTTCCATCCACTCTCACTCACCACACGGCTGCGGTGCATCATAATCAAGGTTATTTAAGGCTTGGTTCCGCAGCTGTGCAACACTGGTTCATTGTCATTTTCACCTTCTCCATAACCCAGACTCATCACCCTCCTATAGACTCTGACATACACTATCCTCAGGTTTTGATTATTCCTCACCTTTGTTTGTGTTTTGTTAATAGATCTGTTTTTCCCTTAAGCACTTTGCAATTGAGTCCACTCATTCTCCACCACCCTAACATAATCCTATCAATACATGTAAGTAACTGGTGTAAAATGCAGTTTGTCATCTTTTCATGGTCATCAGGTTTGACCCATTTGGACGTTCAGAATGAATGTTATGAATGTGGTAACACCGTCATCTTCTACAGTATTGATTCACCAGTAAAACCCATGGAGTTGGATGAATGAAAGTGGATGGACACACTTGGTTTGTTTTCAGTTAATGGTAGATTTGCTGATAAAGACATTTTTTCTTCAGTTTTCTCTGTTTCTGACAAAAAAAACCCTCAAATTTATTCTGAGCTTTTATGAACATCTACATAATTAGTAAATTAAATATAGGAAAATACCTGATTTTCAATTTAACGATGCAAAATTCAGCAGATAACATTATAATAAATGGTGATAAAACATTTAAGAAAGGTTAAATAGAGAGAAAAAAAAAATCACTGGTCAAGCCTACAAAGATTCTGCATTATTCTCTTTTTCTGCAAAGACAGAACGCACACTGCAATAATAAAGGAGGTATGTGAGAATGAGAAAAGGTAGGACAGGAGTGTGGGAAAGTGACGAACTAAACAAGAAAGAAAGGAGTAAACTGGCAATGGTAGAAAGGAGAAAGAAAAACAAAGCCTCACAGCACAAGATTAAGTGTCCAGCAAAAATGCAGGGAAACAGAAAAGATAAGAGACTGATGCCACCTTTTTGCGGGTAAGCTATCTGGTGTTTGCACTGAGAGAGAGATAATGAAACAAAAGGAAGCAATTGTCACTGCTGAAATTCAGAGTGGCATCATCAGAGTTTGTCCTGCAAACAGACTTAGTATCATCCTCACTCTCTACCTTACTCTGCTAAGACACTGAAGTCTAAACGTAGCAGTGTGAGGTTTTTGAACACCAGAAAGAAAAGAGGGGAGAGACAGAGATAGATAAAGGACACAAAATCTACAAAAACAGCAAAATTATTAGCTTAGGGGAAGAGTTCAGAGACGATAAAAAGATGAGACAAGGAGCTTTGAGAGATGGAGGTGCAGAGACAGGAGTGCCATTCAAAGAAGGATTAATGATTGTGTACCGGCCAGCAAAAGAGTAAAAAGGGGGATGGGGGGGGGGTGAGGACACCATCCTCAAGTCAGGTTGTCAGAGAGCGATAAGGATGCATGGCAGCAGTAGTTGGTCATGATAGATAGAAAAAAAAGAAACAAAGAGGCAATGCGGCCAGAATCCACAGCTCATTGTCTGCAAATAATCTGCTTCAGGTCACCTTATTCAGCAGAGCCATGGCCATGTCCCACAGAAGCTCTGGATTCTGCTCTGCACATAGAACACCTTCCACAAGAAGGAGAAAAATTGTCTATTAAAAATAATATTTTAGGAATGCACCGATACCACTTTTTTCAAGACCGAGTACAAGTACAAGTACTTACATTTGATTACTTGCCAACACCGACTACTGATATGAGTACTTACTACCATTACAGTTCTTAGTTACTTTTGTAAATGTGCTTTATTGTCATTGTCATTAGTCTGACTGTAACAAAGTGCTGCTACTGACATTTAATGCCGTGGAATGACCGTTTCTCAATCAATCCACCAGGGGGCGCCACTCTTAATTAGCCATACTTGCCAAATATCACAAAGAAGAGTAAAGTTTTTTGAGATGAAGAAGAACAAAGTAAATAATAACAAACATGGCAACGATGGAGGAGGTAATACTAATGTGGAGGCTGATGTTGATATTGATGAGGGTAGTTGTCATAAATATCTCAGTAGTTTTTCTCAAACTCACACAGTCGCTCTTTGAAAACATCCGCTATCTCCACGGTTCCCGATGGTATTGCTCCGAATTCTCCATCTGGGTACGCATCCGTGAGCACCCAGAAAATGGACAGAATTATGTACAGAATGTAGGCAGAGGACGGACAGAACACTCTGTCCATATCCGTCTGTGTCTTTAACGTAACTTTCAATCACTGTTACTTTTGTCACCGTCGTTTATTTTGAAAAATCTCCACACTGCTAACATTACTTCTCTGCCACGTACCTGCTGCACTTATCTGTGAGCGTCACGCTGCCATAAAGTGGTATCAGTGTGTTTGTATTACAGCTCTTTTGTACGAGTTGAAGTACATCTGCATAGAATCAGACAGATACCAATACTGGTATCGGCATGGGTGCATCCCTATCATATTTGTGCCCTGAAACCCAAAATAAGAAAAAAAATCATGTAATTTCAGATAATTTTCAGTGCTTTTTCTTAGGATTCTTTTGTTTTAATCACATACCTTTACTCAGTGGCAGCTGCTCGTCTTTCAGAAAAGGGAAGCTCATTGTCGGCTTACATAAAAAAAAACGGTCAAGTTATTTAAACATAAATTCGGCCCTCCGTTCCTTTTTAAGAAAATGGTCAGTGACCTTATCGTACCAAGTAAACAAGAAAACGTTGAAATTATGTTAAATTGAAACAAGGAAGTACAATGAGTGTGTTTCATTTACAGTGCAAGGAATGTACAAGTAATTTCGTAGTGGTTTCTCTCAATTTCACAGCAGAATGCACGATGGTATTAAACTGAACTCTGTCAGTGAAGGAGTAGATCTAAAAATAGCTGTCAATCAAACGGGATTCAGCCTTTCGACTGATCCTCCAATCAGCACATAGAAGCCTGGTGTCCAGCCCAGCCGAGGTCCGCCCTCAGCTCCATTCACCCCCAGAGACATCGAGCGTCTGGGGGCAGAACAACATCGTGGCATTTATCCAATACCGTCCAGTTTTGAGGCAATAAAAAAAACTGTTCCACTCAGTCCCATTGAAGTGCATGGACGCAGAGCGTCTACGGACAAATGCATTGACCATAGGTCATATGAGAAAACAGCGCAACGGGAATGTATGAGAAGTGAACATCGCGTCCGTTGATTTGTGATAAAGCTGATTCTGAACGAACTCATCTTTGAGATGAACGTGTTCTAACACATTTGTAGTCAATGAAATGTCAACACAACCGTACATATTTGACCATTTAATTTTCATAATTTTAGGGGAAGCCGAGCTTCCCTTGCAGTCTATGAGAAATCGCCACTGCCTTCACTGTACCACTGACTGTAGGTTTGTAGTTTCATGTACATTTCTGTTGTTAGTTTCCATTTTGTTGTGATGTCCTGTAAACAGGCTATGGCAATATGAATGTTCATATTTGTCATACATACATACATACATACATACATACATACATACATACATACTATTTGAATGTAATTGTCTCTCAGGATAAAAATAATCATAGAACCCAGCCCTCTGTATCTGAGTCAAATGGCCAATCTATTCCCAGTTATATCTCTTATCCTCAGGACCCTCTGAACCATTGTTCACGTAGTATTCCTTGGAATACAGAAAAAAAAAGAAATGGTGAGTCTTAAGTGTTATTGCTTAATTGCTGAGACTCGTTCTTCTTGTCCATGAGTTAACACAATTCAGCACAAAGCTTCACAGTAGAGACAAGTTACAACTGTAAAGGTCATTTTCACACAGGTTAAAAGACAGGAGTGGAAGGACATGACTGGGATCAAGTTGCCTTTTGATGCCTTTATACCAGACTTAATAGTTACTCCTGAGATATATTCTGTATTTACTTTGATGCTGAGATGTTGTAAATTATTTGGGTGCAATCATGTAGCCTATTTGTGGCGACAAACAGTCAAACTTGAAGATCACAGACCAACAAAAACGCAAATTTTCCCTCCTTATGATTCCACAATATTCTTTAGAAACATACAAACACAAAATAGACTGGGTCTGTGTAAGTTCTCATTTATTTCAGGTCCACATTCATCCTTAGTTGTATTTGAAGTTCAACAAAATACCTCAACAAAACCAGCCCAGTTGAACTAATGAAAAAATACCTGTGTTGACCTGTCATTTCTTTGATTTGATATTTTCTTTTCTTCTCCACACACTAGAGCAGAGGTCACCAACCCTGGTCCTTGAGATCTACTATCCTGCATGTTTCAGAAGTTTCTCTCTTCTAGCACACCTGATGGTCGTTATCTGGCTTCTGTAGAGCTTGATGAAAGCCTTATCATTTGAATCAGGTGTGTTGGAAGAGGGATACATCTAAAACTTACAGGATAGTAGATCTCGAGAACCAGGTTTGGTGACCCCTGCACTAGAGGACTGGTTCTGTTACTGGGCTCTTTCTGTGCAGAGGTTTGATGTTCTACTAATGTCTGCATGAGTTCTCTCCAAGCTCTACAACACCTGAAGAGAACCCAGTGTCACAACAAAAACGGAGACAACAGAATGTTAAATTTTACAAATTATCTTTATTGACCATATTTAACCAAACTGAATAATCAAACAAATCTTTAATAAGTCAATTGGACCAAATTAAAGATCTAATTATATGAAGTATGGAAGTCAGTTCAGTCAGTGGTGTAGGATATGCATGAGTGGAAATAGTGTGTGTGAAAATGTTGTAAGTGTCAGGCAAAAATGAATTAACCTAACCAAACAACTGTGAATACCTGAGGAGAGAAGGTCAGAGAGAGAGAGAGAGAGAGAGTCACTAGAGGAGCTTAAGTAATCTGTACACACCGGGCCCAGGTATGCAGCATCACTAACGAGCTGCAACTCACAGCCACCAGTTGGAGACACACCTCCAAGCTGACGTCACAACCTGATGACAGTAATCACACCGGAAAGACCCCTGGCTTCCTCCCACCATTCAAACACATGTTCCTTAGTAAGTGAATCATTCACTCTGAATCACCCACAGGTGTGAATGTGGAAATGAAAGGTTGTTCTTCTCTATATGAACTGGTGAAATGTCCAGCCTGTACCCTGATGCATGCAAGGCTCCAGCTGCATCACTAAATTAGGCCTAGTGTGGGGGCAGTAGTAGTTCAGTTGTTACCATGGTAACATTGGGCTTTTTCAATCATTCATTCATTTTCTGAACTTGCTTTATCCACACTAGGGCCATGGGGGTTGCTTGGAGCCTATCCCAGCTACTTATGGGCAAAGGCGGAGTACACCCTGTACGAGTCACCAGTTCATCACAGGGCTGACATATAGAGACAAACCATCATTGTCACATTCACATCTATGGGCAATTTAGATTAACCAATAAACCTATCAGTGTATATCTTTGGATAGTGGGAGGAAGCCGTAGTACCAGGGGAGAACCCACGCAGACACGAGGAGAACATGCAAACTCAAACACTCCACTGGTGTTGGAATTGAACCCAGGACTTTCTTGCTGTAGGGCAGGGGTGCTATCCATTGCACCATCATGTCGCCACAGTGGGCTTATTTCTGAGTAATTTAAATTTACTTTTGGGGCTAATTTACAATATAAAAGACAGTCAAAATAATTCAGTCTCCCCTTTTTTTATGGATCTGCTTCAAAATGTAATGGGTTTGTCCTTCACCCATACCCTTCCTGTCCACCAACATCTCTGTAAATCACTGCTTTAGTTTTTGTTTAATCTTAATGGCATTGAGAGAGAGAGAAAAACATCTAACTGAATTGAGCTAACTGAACCAACAGTAAATATATTGACATGAAATGTTTAAAGTAATTAAAAAATGATAAATTGCAGTGTACTTGCATCAGAGTGTTATAGAACCACCATGTCTTCTAAGAGAAATACTGCAGGTGAAGAAAAGCTAAGGCATTCTAACATTCTCTTCCAAAGCTGTGTAAAGTTAAAGTATCCAACTGGCTTTACTGCTGAGCCTTAAAATGAAATGCTTGAGATGTGCAGCGATACCAGGACTCAGTTATTTCCTTTGGTTTAACAAGGTCAGTATCTGAGGCTTGAGCGTTTCTGTTTTCAAATGTCAAGCAGCATCAATGCTTTTCAACCACATGTGTCCTTTCTGTTATTTATGATGATAATATCACTTCAATTCTGAAATGGATGCAAGCTCAAATAGAACAATTATATTATTTATACTGTACAAAAGTTGAGTACCTAAAACATATGCTGCATTCTGTCTTGCCTCTCGCATACAAACACAGTATTTGCCAACCTCAAAGAGCCTAGGGACCAGAATCAGTGATGGCCTGCCAAGCAATGTCATCTAAATTTTAATAGTCCTTAATTAACTGGGTTTGACAGGCTCTGTTAATATGTAGCAGCTAAATGACTCGCATCTAGAGATTATTCACTGACCCTCTAATTAATCAAGATGGTATAATGCTAGACAACACTGAGGCTTGCAGTTGTATTTTTAAGAGACTGGGCTGAAGCAAAAATAAATTGTGTTGGATTTCACCCCAAATAATTCAACCTTCTCTAAGAATGACATTCATGCAGATGCAGGTTATCAGGGCTCTGTATTTATGCATAAGAGTTGGAAATACAAATAATATAATCGTTTTGTATTTGACAATTGAACTATTGCTCAAATGTTGGAAAAAATATTTAATAAAAGGTTTTCATTTAAATAAATTTCTTTCTTGCAATTATACAGCTCTGGAAAAAAAAAAAAAAAAAGAGACCACGGCAAAATGATCACTTTCTCTGATTTTACCATTTATAGGTATGTGTTTGAGATAAATGAACTTTTTGTCTTATTCTCTAAACTACCAACAACATTTCTCCCAAAGTCCAAATAAAATATAGTTATTTAGAGCATGTATTTGTAGAACGCAATACATGGTCAAAATAACAAAAAGATGCAGTGTTTTCAGACCTTAAATAATACAAAGAAAATCAGTTCATATTCATTTCTAAGCAACACAATACAATGTTGTATTAAAGTTCAGACATCAGTATTTGGTGGAATAACCCTGATTTTCAGTGACAGCTTTTATGTGTCTTAGCTCTCCACCATTGCTGTTGGATGACTTTATGCAGCTCCTGGCAGAGAAGTTCAAGAAGCTCAGCAATGTTCGATGGTTGGTGACCATCCATCTTCCCCCAGAAGTTTTCAAAGTGGGTTCAGGTCTGGAGATTGGGCTGGTCATGACAGGGTCTTCATCTGGGGGTCCGTCATCCACACCTTTATTGACCTAGCTGAGGCCAGGAGCATTGTCCTGATAGAAGAACCAGTCCTCAGAGTTTGGGAACATTGTCAGAGCAGAAGTCCAGTAGTTTTCAAGAGTTATTTTTGGATTCCAATTACTTTTAGGGTACTAATAGCACTGTTTCTGCCACCCAGCTAGTCCTATTGCAAGAAGATAGTGATGGCCTGTGTGGTTTCAGTATGTAGGAATTTACTGACAGACGCCTAAATCATATTCATCCTACAGCCTACAGAATGCATACATCTAAATGCAAACACTTGCTTTAAAATTAATTGTTTAGTTGTAACTGAAAATGAAATTGTTTTATGAGCCATTGGAACTGACAAAAACACTGCTTTGCAATCCTGAAAAAGTCTTCATCTGTCACAGTTTTCCTCATACTTTCCAAACAGTTTGAGAAGGCTGTGAACGACCACACTTAGAAGAGCATACTGACTGTTTTGCTGGTGACAAACAGATTACAATTTGCCTTTGCCCTGTTTGCCTTCATCAAACTCAGAAAATGCATAAGACAAACTTTAGTCATGACAAATGGAGGGAGCACCCACTTGAATTCTATGGTTTTTATGCATCAGGAGGTAATAAAAAAAATCATTTTGTCCATAGCCCTTTTATAAATTATTTAAATCCAACCTCAAATGTAAAACAACACAGAGCAGATTGCACTGTGCCATTGTTTATTAAACAAAAATGAAGCCAAAATGAAGGAGCAGTGTGTGTGTGGGTGGGGGTGGGGGGGGGGGGTGGGGGGGTGTACACCATTACTAGTTCCAGCGGAATTGAGAGGATAAGTAGCAGCCATAGAATGCCAATCAAATGCCCTTGATTTCGATCATCAGCATGTGTAAGCACCTTTATAAAAGCAGAAGCTTTAGCACTTTGCAGGTCTGGGATATTCAAGTCTATGTCAACTTAATGTCAAGAAGTAAAAACATCAGCAATGACCTTAGAGAAGTAATTGTTGAGGCCCATCAATCTAGGAATTGATGGGCATCATTCTTACCATAAGAGGAAAACATGGATGATTTACCATAAAGTAAAAACATTTGCGCTAACCCCAAGAACTACATCTCAGATTCTTCAGACTTCAGCCCATTAAATGTTAAAGTTAATGACAGAGCAATTAGAAAAAGACTGCACAAGTACAGGTTGTTTAGAACGAGGCTCAAGCCTTATGGAACAATGTTCTTTGGACAGATGAGACCAAAGTGGAGATGTTTGACCATAATGCACAGTTTTACATTTGGCAAAAACTAAACACAGAATATTCAAGCAAATCAATCAAATTTTATTCACATACCACCAAATCATACCAAAAGTTATGTCATGACACTTAACATATAGAGCTGGCCTAAACCAGACTCTTAATCCAATTTACAGAACCCAACAGAATCCTCCAGGAGCAAACACTTGGTGCCAGTGGTGAGGAAAAACTTCCTTGTAACAGGCAGAAACCTGGAGCAGACCCCAACTCCTGGAGGATGGACGTCTGCTTTGACCAGATATTAAGTCATATGTGTCAAAAACAGCGGTGGAGGTTTGATGACAGGCTTGTTTTGTAGCCACCTGGGCACCTACATTTACTGAGTTGGTCATGAACTCATCTGTCTTTTGTAGAGTCAAATGAGAGGTCATCTGTCCAACAGCGAAAGCTTGGCTGAAACTGGATCATGCAACAGGACAATAATCCCAAGACCATCAACAAATCAAGGTGTTGCAGTGGCCCAGTCAAAGTCCAGGCTAGAGATGGGAATCGATAAGAATTTAACGATTCCAATTCCATTATTGATTTTGCTTATGATCCGATTCCTTATCGATTCTCTTATCGATTCTCATTGGGTGAGGGAATAAAAGAGTACAAACAGGTGTGTTTGCATTAACTGTCTTTTATATTTCCATCTCTGCACAGAAAATATAACATATATAATATGTACAAATAATAATAACAGATGATGCTGGGCCTGGTTTGGGGGGTACAGTGAAAGTGAAACTAAAGACTCTTTACTAATTCCTCTATTGCCACAATTCCACTACATAGAACCGGTTCAACTCAGCCCGTCTCCCATTGTTGTGCACCTCCTTTCCTTTCCCCTACCTTCGGAAACTTGTATTTGAGGGGGTTCGACATTTGTTGCCTGCACCGGAACCGGAACTGGGCCTGGATGACGGCCTAGTGTTCACTCTGCCGCTAGATTCACAAGCGTCGCTAAGTAACAAGTCAAATACGTGACATTCCTGTAAATGAATCACATGCTGTGTGAACAAATGTTTGAGCATATTTGAGGGATTTTACCCTTTTGAAGAAATGGAGGCTTTGCAAGTGTTACAAGTGGACCTGGTGTCGTCTTTTTGGACCGTTTCTGCCTCAACACCATGTTGGCTATGTTCTGACCAAAACAATGCAGCGTATGCATGACGTCGTCGTGCATGTGCAACGAAGGCGGAATCGATAAGCAGAATCGTTAAGCAGGCAGGCAAACGATTCCAAGGAATCGAGCTACTGAAATCCAGTTCTCAAAAAGAACCGGTTCTCAATTCCCATCCCTAGTCCAGGCCTCCATCTTAGTGAAATTCTGTAGCAGGATCCAAATCCAGCTGTGTGCCCTTAAATTCCCGCAAACCACAAAGAACTGAAGCAGCATTTTACAAGAGAAAATCCCTCCTCCAAAATTCCTCCACGGTGATCTGACAGACTGTTGGAGTCACACCAAAGAAGACTGCTTCAACTTATTTTGCAGCTCTACAAGCCATTGAATCATGGGATGTACTTACAGTTTCAGGCACTGCTTCTCCATTTTGGCTTCATTTTTGTTACCAGAGCCACTGCCTCAGTGCCAGAGAGACCAAAACACACACGCTTTTATGTCAGATTTAACAAATAACTAAAGGTGCATGCTGTTCACAAAAAATCTACAGTGTCATGATTTGAAGAAAGCACTGACAGAGAACAGAACTATGAAAACTCCTGGATGAATTATGCATTAATAATAGGAGCTTGGAGAAAAGAGACTGCCCAAATGAAATGATTTATAAATTCCACTCTGAATGTACTTTCCATTCTCAAGTAATAAGATACTATTAGTACCAAATTGGCAGATGGAGTCCATGTTTGATGTAACCAAGGGGAGGTTACTACAGGCCACAATCACCACAATCTGTGCCTACTGGGGGGAGGCTACCACCATTATAGATGTCTACAAACCACATATACGTATAATCTTACTGTTGACAAAAAAAATGTTGATGTATCAACTTTTCAAGGTGTGTGTTATAGTATTTTCTTATGCTTATGGTTATGTTTGCACATTGGCAACATTTGGCTCAAGTTCAGGAATGATACCAGGCTCAAAATGTCAATAATTAGCAATCTTATAACCAAACAATCTTTCCCTATGCCTGTGTAGGTTCTCATTTGCCCATGTCATCATTCTTCTCGGTAGTTCTTCACAGTTCAACTGGACTGGTTTAGCTCTGGTTTAGCTGAGAGACCTTGAGAGATGAAACATTTCCAAAAAAAAGAGCTAAACCAATCCAGCTGAACTGAGAAGAACTACCAAGAAAAAAATCTTTCCCTATCATTTTTATTGACTCAGCCTAAAAACTCACATAAGTCGGAATGTGAACTCCAGTCTCAAAGTCCTGGATCGGGTACATCTGCCATCCATCCCAACTACCTCCTACCTACTGAGGAAAGACAGTGAGTTTTTATGTATTCATGATTACTATTTGCCATTATGCCTATATGAAGCACCATGTTCTCATTATAAACACTAGTATGACATTTGGAGTGTGTATATCTCTCATATTGGTCTTTTTGTTTGGTCAATAATATACGCCAAGCCACAAGGACATTTCCACATGGGTTCTACAGCAATTATATTCCTCTTATACAATATTAAATGTAATTTTTTTTTTCTTGGAAAAATCATGTCACTGCAAGGAGGTGGTGAAATGAGCAATCCTCTTCTGTAATAGAATTGGACTTTGTTTATATGTACATACAAACCCAGTACTTACTGCGGTGTAAACACATCTGTCATTTAGGACTTTTCCTATCCTCATCATCTCCACTGATTATAGACTGATTAGGGTCATAGATGGAAACGATTTATCATTCAGCCTGCCTGAACGAGTGATAAAACTTGACCATCCGTGTATATCATCACCAAATAGTCAAACTGACCTTGGTGGATTAGTAATGGGAAATAGAGAAACGATGGGGATGAGAGCGGCAAAGACGAACACAGACCATCAAAGACTATTGAATAATACAGATATAAAATCTCTGAGAATTGAGATGAAAAGGAATCTGATTCTGTCTTTTTGTCTGTTCGAGGATTCCTTCAGAACAACTCCCCTGGTGTAGCCTTTACTTACTTACCAGACAATCAATGTATGCCCGGTTCTTTCATGCTGTATAACATTTATAGGAACTTACAACATAGAAAGGAAGTCAGAGAAGAAAAGACAGAGAAAAGTGGAAGGAAGGAAGGAAGGAAAGAAAGAAAAAATGAAAAAAGAGAGAACAGGAACTAGAAAGAGACCGTCAAACTGGATGAGATGCAAAAAGCAGAAATTTTCTTTTGCTGAATGTGTGTGTGTGTGTGTGTGCGTGTGCGTGTGTGTGTGTGTTTGTCCATGAGTTAGCTGGTCCTGGCCCTTGGGTCTCTAATGCTGTTCATTAGCTGGCTGAGTTGTGTCAAGATGTTAAAGCAGGCTGCCAAAGCCTTGAGCCCTTGGTGTAAAGCTGTTCCCATAGGACTGGGCCACACTGTCTGTAACAGAGCATGGCAGACATACAGCCTAGTCAATTACAGAGCACATCACAGCTGCACCTCAGGAAAGACGACGAAACCAGGCGTCACACACCCGATGTACAGCAAGAACCGGCTTCTGGATCTCAACAAGCAAAGTAGTACATACTGAAACACAGATACTTATAATTAATCTTGTACAAACAGACGATAGATTATTATGCCCCATGTGGTTTGGATGATTGGTGTGGCATTCCCAACTGACTTCCCTTGTTTCCTAATCTTTTCATTAGACATTCATGTGGTGACCTTCAAAAGGTTGATAGCCAGTGGAGCCAGAGGGAAAGAAAATTTTTCACAAAGCTTAATGAGATCAAGCTACACTGTATCCTTTCTATCCATTTCTTTCAGCGTCACTGATCCTGCTGATATCCTCTTGGGTTCTGTGGAGGAATATCAGATTTTGCTTAAGTGTTAGGCATGAGCCACCATAGTTATCTTCATTTTCCCACACAAATCAAGACTGTTTTTTACTCAAGTATGTTATATTTAGGTATACCATGTTTCTTTTTAAGTCTAGAAGTGACTGTGATTTTGCTGCTCCAAAACTTCGGAACAATATTCTTTTTTTACTCTGTCCAGTTGAATTTATTTATTTATTTATTTAAACAGTTGCAAAAACTCACTTTTACAGCATTTTCAAATCTTTTGCATTTTTAGTTTTCAAGCTGTCTGTTTATATCTCTTGTACTATTGGATTTTATGTTTGGTTTGAAAATGTGGATATAATGTACTCAGACACATATTCATACAGTGTTTGTGAAGCATTTATGTTTTGAAAATGTACTATGTAAATAAAATTATTATTATTCTCATTAACTCACTCAATGAAAAACTAAATTCTGCATATGTTAAAATGTGTGTATTTCTGTCAAAGTATTACAGTCCATCTGGCAAATTTCTGTTTGTCTTTAGTGGTGTTGGGAGTCTCTTAATCAAAACAATAAGAAAAAAATAATTTAACAATGTTGTGAACCATTGTGAATATCTGATGTCACTTAAGCAGAAAGCATGTCTACACTCAAGGTAATGCAAAATTTAGTTCACTTTATGTTCAGTGACCTAAATTCCTGTCATATCTAGTGCTGTCAAACAGTTGAAAGTTTGTGATTAATCAGATTAATCACAGGGTTGCTGTGGATTAATTTCAATTAATCACATTAAATATCATTCATTTTTTGTCTAGATTGATTGATTTTCATTTTGCATGAGCAAACGGACTCAAGAAAAAAGAGAATATATATATGCACCTAATGTGTTTATTAAACACCTTCAACAGCTTCAACAAAACAACTTGAAACAACTGTTCCATCTTGGGTTTTTTTGTCCTCATATTTCCATCCAGAGGACCAATGTGCTGTTTAGTGTCTTCCATCTTCATGGGTTGGTTCTGCTGCTGTCACTACTGGATCAACTGCCCATTTACACATGTGTGACGCTAAGTCATCTAGACAAACTGCCTGAAATGCGTTGGCAGACACGTTCAGAGTCATTCTGTGCTGCAGATGGGTTAATTGCATTAACATTTTTAATCAGATTAATCATGATGATGGATTAATCCACGTTTATGCATTAATATTGACAGCCCATTTCATTCTGCTATAGCCACATGTAATATGAAGTGACATGTGATACTGTGATATGCGATTAACAGGTGACCATATGAAAGAGCCCACTGCTCTGAACAAAATCACAAATTTCTCTGAATCGCAGCATTGCTTGAAACACTTCATGTCTAGTGTAGGCTAAATATACAAATCAACATCCAAGACGTACTGCAGGAATCAATGTCAGCAGAAAAAAAAAGGTCAGAATATATGAAAATACATGTCTTCCTCCTGCAGTTCTCTCCTCTGGGTCCAAATCAAAAGACTTACTCTAAATATAGATGACCTGACATCATTTGACGTTGCTGTGTAAAAGTGAGGCTGCTTTTCCAAGTTTCTGTGTTGAGTCATGGAGCAGAACACTGGTAGAATGACTTATTTTAGTGACTGGTAATTACTAACGTCTATCACAGTTTCAACTCCCCAGACAGCCCTCTGACACCAGTGAAAAACCACAACCTTCCATCACAGGGAAGATTTTCTAAACCCTGAAATCAGAGTCATCAGTAGGTGAAGTCTAGTTTCCTCTAAGACCATTCAAATGACAATATGCTAAAAGACAGTTGTGTAATTTTGGCCCAATTATGTTACAAAATATGGCTTTGCTGTTTTAAAAACTTTGTGCTACTGAAACATCAGTTTTTCCCATAACGTCAGTACAAATGACAGTATATAAATTAAACTGGTGCAGTATTTAGATGAGATGAGATGAGATGAGATGGGATGGGATGAGATGAGATAGAATTTTACTGATCCTTTGGGCAAAAACCCTCAGGAAAATTGAGGTATGTTATAGGTAAATATGTTATAAAGAATAAGAAAATACAGATTAAAAGCTATAATTTTGGGTCAAAACATGTTTTCTGTAAGGGATTACATACACCACATCTGCTTTTACACAGAATGCACTGAACAGTAGCTGGACTCTCTTGTTTTTTATCACCTGTTTTAGCACCATAGCAACAGTGGTGTATCTTATCTGTTGGTATGTGGTTCAGCATGATATGAACAGAAATAAATCAGCACCTGTGGAGGTGGGCATGCCTGAAAAAAAAAAAAAAAAAAAAACACTGAATCTACAAAAACTTTTAATTGAAGTGTATAATAATAATAATCACAGGAAACATGTATTCAAGAACCTATGACCTTTACCAGTGCAGAAAATTATAACAATTTACTACTATTCAGAATAAATACCACTTTCTATAGAAGCGTTCATTTCCCTGGAGCTTTTTATATCTTGGCTTCTTCTGTATCCTGTAGGAGGAATCATTTTTCACCAATCACATGCTGAGAGTTGTGCCGAGAACTAATCCCAGTCCAATTTATTCCATTTAGGTCAGAGAAGCAAGTAAAGAGTGCGCTCCTAAATCTTGTGTCTGCATTTAGAAACGAATAAACTAATTAAAGGGCTGCAGAGGCCATGGTCAGGAATTAGTGCATGAACAGCTTCCCGTAACCTCGTTTTTTGTAGGTTTATTGATTCCTCGTGTCATTTATAAGTTTTGTTCTATTTCATTACCCTGGAAAACACCAAGTGAAAAAAAAGAATGATTGAGGAAGGAAAATGCAAGTCGTAAAAGGCTAATGTAAAACAGGCACGCGCTTTCTCTGCTCTAGTGCAGGCGTTTATTAGTCTGTGATACAATCTTAAGAAAAAAAAATTCTTAATGTGGTGGATAGTAATGCACACAAATAGAGAAAACAGGTGAAAAGTGGTGTTTTATCATACATTTTCCACATTGCTTCATTTCAATGCTTTTTCCTTGTCAGGAAACGTATCTATAAAAACTATAAATTGTTTTGTAGACTTTTCATGTGATGGTTTTGAACTATTACACTTGGCTAAGGATGTTAGATATGGTAAGAAGAAAACAAACCACAAAGTCTAAAGCTGTTGTAAGAAGGCATTTTAAGTTTAATCTCCAAGTGCACAAGCTTTCTCAGCCCATTTTTATTAATCTTAGAATAGAACTGGGACTTTGCCCTTGATTGTACAATACTTTAGAGAAGTGTGTGTTTGTGTGCATGCACGTGGGAACAGTCTTTTTACTACTCTATCTTGTAGAGATATAGTGGAGATGTAAACAGATAATACAACAGACGAGATTGGAAACAGTGGAATACAACACTAAAGTAACAGGGAAAAAAATTACAGCAAAACTAGGGCAAGAAGCAAGGGGGGAATAAATGTTAAATGACGAGAGGACATCTGGTCTTTAGGTCATTGACACAAGCAATGGCAAAAACTGCACAGGGGGAAGGAAAATTAGTCCCTGCTCTCTCCAGCCTGAGGCAATTGCAAAAAGATGGTCAGAGACAGCAGAAACAAAAATCTCTAGGTGAAATGTGTCTAGAGTTAATTACAGTGTGTTGGAAAATGCAGTGTCACGAAGGCCAACAGAATAATAACTAACTAATAATAGGCAAATGAATAATGAAGATTTTCAAATAAAGGAGTTCAATAACTGTCATTAACCCTCAATTCTGACCTGTTTACCACAAAATCTAGTTAAAAATACTGTATATCTATGCTAAAGTGGTGCGATTTGAAAAACTGGGTCTTAATTTCTGCTCTTTTAATGATATCATGGTCACAGTGTCCTATTGATTGGCTGCTGAATGTCAAGAGGGATGAACTCTTGTCTAAAGCAGCCGAACGAGAGAGAGAGAAAGAGAGAGAGAGAAAATGGAACCATGAATGCAAAGAATTTAATGTGCGGCAGCTATATCGGACCTTTGTCAAGACAGAAATGGAGAAATGGACAATAAAACTAATTCTTAGTTGTAATGGAATCGGGCTGAGGTTGGAATGGTTGCAGAAATATGCAGTGAAGGAGATAAATAGAGCTCCAGAATGTTCGAGTTTGCCCCATATCCTTTCTTTGTCATCACCAAGGACATGTGTTGTGGTTTGTTGCAGTCTGTGTACCTGTAAACCTCATGGTAAATAAATCTCCAAGGCAAAGTAAATTACTTTCAGTATATTATTCAGCAAGTTGCAGCAAGGACAAACTTGAAAAAAGGAAAAAAGGCAACATATGTTGGAGACTTGAAATTTATTTTAGAAGTATAACCCAATAAAAAGCGACCTGTTTAGTATGTTGTAACGTTTTTGTATAGACAAAAAGTTTAGAATAAGCTTTAATAGAAATATGAACAGAAATATACCGGACTGAAGTCAGATTTGGAGAAGCAGAAAACAGGATCAGGACAGGGAATGAACACTTCACTGGAGAGGTAGGTAGATGATGTATGTAGAGTTACAGGAGAGCAGAGAACAGCAGCAGGACGGAGTGGAACAACGCTCACTGGAGAGGTACAGTGGAAATGATCCACACAAAGACAGCAAAAGCCGTGAGCCGGCTAATCAGACAGGTGAGGACAGGAACAGGAAGAACCGTGGCAGGGTGATCACCATGTAGAGGCAGGCTGGAAGTCAGAAAACAGGAGGGAAGGATCCTGTACTATGAAAAAAAAGCAACATACTGAGGATATCCTCATTACCCAGCATGACAAATCCTCACAACCGAGTCACAACGGTGGCTTTGTCAACCCAGGTTCTGAGCGCATTCATGTGAAGGGGCACCAGACGAATGGACACAAACACAAACAGGTCTAGAGATGGATACGTTTCATAACAAAGACAAACTATTATCCTCAACAGATAAGAGGACTTAAAACATAATACAGCCTAAAAGAAACACAGCTGTTGCAGCCAAAGCCAAGAAGAAGAGCTGGCAACCAACCACCGACTGTGTGAATATAATAAGCTTATCAATATCACTCCACCACCATTGTAGATCTAATTATTATTCCTATTGTGTATTTTTTTAATGTGTTGCTTAGATGTATTCTAATAGCATGTGGGACAATTTTAACCTTAATCCTTCAGCTAAGACCTCCTTCTGTTAAGTAGCCTGAGAACAAGTGGAAGGAAATATAAAAACAGAATTTGACTTGGTTGCTTGGCTTAGATTGTTGGATTGCAGAGATATGAATTGATTCTATTCATGCAGTGAATGTGACCACTAGAGGGAGTAGTGAGTCACTCTACATGACACTGAAAATTAATGCACTGACTGGAAAGTCCAAAGTCCTCTTTTCAGATGAAAGTAAATTTTGCATGTCATTTGGAAATCAAGGTCCTGAATCCACGTTGGTTTAAGTCCAGTGTGAAGTTTCCACCGTCAGTGCTGGTTTGTTCTGCCATGGCATCTGCTGGTGTTGGTCCACTGTGTTTTCTGAAGTCCACAGTCCACACACCCATCTACCAGGACATTTTAGAGCATTTCATTCTTCCTTCTGCTGACAAGCTTTATGCAGATGCTGATTTCATTTTCCAGCAGGACTTGGCACCTGCCCACACTGTCAAAGGTACCAAAAGCTGGTCCAGTGACCATGGTTTTACTGTGACCATGGTTTTACTGTGACTAATGGACCAGCAAACTCACCTGACCTGAACCCCATAAAGAACCTATGGAGTACTGTCAAGAGGAAGATGAGAGACACCAGATCCAACAATGCAGATGACCTGAAGGACACTACCAAACCAACCTGGGCTTCCATTCCACCTGAGCAGGTCCACAGGCTGATCACCTCCATGCCTCGCCACACTGATGCAGTAATTAATGCAAAAGGAGGGCCAACCAAGTACTGAGTACATAGAAATGAACATACTTCTCAGAAACCTGACATTTCTGTTTATAGTAATCTTTTTTTTATTGATTTTATGCAATATTCAAATTTTCCGAGACACTGAATTTTGGGTTTTCATTATCTGTAAGCCATAATCATCCACATTTCAAGGAACAGGGCTTGAAATATTTCACTCTATGTCTAATGAGTCTAAATAGTATATGGGTTTCACTTTCTGAAATGAGTGACAAAAAATATTAAACTTTTTCACGATATTCACATTTTTTGAGTTGTACCTGTAAATACAGAGCTAACAAAGTTATAATGTAAACTATCAGCTGACAGCATATGAAGATTATAAGACAGTATAGTTTTGACCAACTGTCAGCATACTCAGCTGTGTTTTTGTTTGAATACATAGCATTGACTTCCTCAGTGATTTTAGTGGCTTTGAGTGTTTTCTGGTACATTACTTTCACCTACTGCTGGAATGGTTTGGAATATCAGTCCCTTCAGGAATTTGCAATGTTGCGATCGCAACTATTAACGCAAATTCAACCAATCACCGCAAATTCTGCGCGGCACTGAAATTTCGTCCAATCACCGTGAATTTTCCACAAATTTGACTAATCACCTTAGCCCCCTTTCACCCACCCGTCTACATGACATGTACGTCAACACGTTCACTTCCTTGTTGACGGTTGAGAAGATGAAGACATGTGCGATTCAAAACACTCATATTTACCAACAAATGTCACTGCCAAAGTTCATGCAAGTCAGTTTCCAGATGTGTTCCACAAAAGCAGAAGTATACTGTTCTGCACTGCCTGCAATATTGTGGTGGAACACGAACGAAAGTGGACACTCCACAGACACTTTTCAACTGCAAAACATGCAAGAAGAACGGCTGAAACTGGAAGAGGAAAGACCAGACAAGTCCCAGTGACAGAGGCTGTTGGATCCAGAACAAGAGCAGGAGCTGAAAGGGTCAAGGTTAGCGCAGATATACTCTATAAGGAAATAGAAGAGAAGAAGAAAGAACCTGTGGAGGCATGCTTTCCTTTTATGTATTGTGCATGTGTGTGTGCGTGCATGCATGTGTGTGTGTGAGGGAGTGCGAGTGCAAGTCTGTGTGGAGTTAACAAACAAACAAAAATAGTCATTAAACTTGGTGTTAATATTAATGTTTACTCTTATGTGTTAGACAGAAAGCAACTCAAGTTTGGCTGCACTGTCTGTGTGTGTGTGTGTGTGTGTGTGTGTGCATGTAACCCATCTAACCCTAACCCTAAACATACTACTATATCATTAAGGAAGCAAAAGTCATGTGTTGTGTTGTATAAATGTGAGATGGAGGTGGGATTTAATATGTTTTCTTCTTCCCACTCCTTTTTGAGCAGTACAGATTGAATTTATTTTGTTATTACTAGTGTACATGGCAATTGTTATTTTGTCTTGATCATCTTTATTAATGTATTTGCTCTGATATTAGTTCCTTGTTCACAAAAAATGTTTAAATTTGTCTTCTGCTCAAAACAAATCAATGAATGAATGAAAAAAAGCCTGTTTTATTTAAAATCATTGCGTCCTGGTGCTTTTTAAGGCTAAAAACTCAAAGAAGAATGTTCTAGGTAATTTGCAAATGCCCATGTTCCTGTGACTTTAATAAAAGAAACCTCAAATCATCGCAACTTTCACCGCAATTTCGAATTTTAAAAAATCCCACGAAATCCTGGAGGGACTGATTAATAACATACTGCATGTATTTGGATGAAAGTGATGTTGTTCTCCATTGCATTTGTATATATAACTTATTTATTACAAAAAATGTTTGTTATAACTGTGTAACAGCACAACAGGAAAGAGAAAAACTAAGGATCAGGGTCTCAGGTTGTGTGACCCTATGCTCTCATTGGCTGACGTTCTGTGACGCTGCACTCTCATTGGCTGACGTTCTGTAACACTATGCCCTGATTGGTTGATGTTCTGTGACGCTGTGCTCTCATTGGCTGACGTTCTGTGACGCTGCACTCTCATTGGCTAGCATTCCGTGACGGTGTGTTCTCATTGGCTAGCGTTCCATGACAGTGCGCTCTCATTGGCTGGCGTTCCATGACAGTGTGCTCTCATTGGCTGTCGTTCTGTGACGCTCCACTCTCATTGGCTGACGTTCCGTGATGCTGCGCTCTGATTGGTTGATGTTCTGTGACGCTGCGCTCTCGTTGGCTGGCGTTTTGTGACGCCCCACTCTCATTGGCTGACGTTCTGTGATGGTGCGCTCTCATTGGCTGACGTTCCGTGACACTGCGCTCTCATTGGCTGGTGTTCCGTGACGCTGCGTTCTCATTGGCTGGCGTTCTGTCACACTGTGCTCTCATTGGCTGACGTTCTGTGATGCTGCGCTCTCATTGGCTGACGTTCTGTGACACTGCACTGTCATTGGCTGGTGTTCCGTGACGCTGCACTCTCATTGGCTGGCGTTCTGTGACGCTGCGCTCTCATTGGCTGACGTTCTGTGACACTGCGCTCTGATTGGTTGATGTTCTGTGACGCTGCGCTCTCATTGGCTGACGTTCTGTGACGCTGCGCTCTCATTGGCTGACGTTGTGTGACGCTGCGCTCTCATTGGCTGACGTTCTGTGACGCTGCGCTCTCATTGGCTGACATTCTGTGACGCTGCACTGTCATTGGTTGACGTTCTGTGACCCTGCGCTCTGATTGGTTGATGTTCTGTGACGCTGCGCTCTCATTGGCTGGTGTTCTGTGATGCTGCGCTCTCATTGGCTGACGTTCTGTGACACTGCGCTCTGATTGGGTGATGTTCTGTGACGCTGCGCTCTCATTGGCTGATGTTCTGTGACGCTGTGCTCTCATTGGCTGGTGTTCTGTGACGCTGCCCTCTCATTGGCTGACGTTCTGTGACACTGCGCTGTCATTGGCTGATGTTCTGTGATGCTGCGCTCTGATTGGTTGATGTTCTGTGACGCTGCGCTCTCATTGGCTGATGGTCCATGACGCCACACTCTCATTGGCTGACGTTTCGTGATGCTCCGTTCTCATAGGCTGACGTTTTGATGCTGCGCTCGGATTAGCTGGTGTTCCGTCATGCTGCGCTCTCATTGGCTGATGTTCTGTGATGCTGCGCTTTCATTGGCTAACATTCCGTGACGCTGCGCTCTCATTGGCTGGCGTTCCGTGACGCTGCGCTCTCATTGGCTGACGTTCTGTGACGCTGCGCTTTCATTGGCTGGCGTTCCGTGACGCTGCGCTCTCATTGGCTGACGTTGTGTGACGCTGCCCTCTCATTGGCTGACATTCTGTGACGCTGCGCTCCCATTGGCTGGTGTTCTGTGACGCTCCGCTCTGATTAGCTGGCGTTCCGTGACGCTGCACTCTCATTGGCTGACATTCTGTTACAACACGTTCTTATTGGCTGGCGTTCTGTGACGCTGCACTCTCATTGGCTGGTGTTCTGTGACGCTGCGCTTTCATTGGCTGATGTGTGACGCTCTGCTCTCATTGGCTGCTCAAAACAAATGAATGAATGAATGAAAAAAAGACTGTTTCCTTTAAAATCATGGCTTCCTGGTGCTTTTTAAGGCTAAAAACTCAAAAAAGACTGTTGTAGGTAATTTGCAAATGCCCATGTTCCTGTGACTTCGCAACTTTCACCGCAATTTTTTGGAAAAGCTGCCGCAAAATCAGGCATTTTAGGCCGCAACAATAAAAAAAAATCCCGCAAAATCCTGGAGGGACAGGAATATTAATACTACATAGGACCCCTTTAGCTAACTATTTACACTTCAGATTGAGGAAGCCGTTCATATTTAAAGTCTGGTTTATATAATTCATACAGATAAACTTCTTTTATAAGTCACAGGTCTGACCACTGAAAAGGCTTTCACAAAGCTGTTTCATAGTTCTGGCCAGTCTGTGCATTTTGGGGAATGAGACATCCATCAAGAAGGCGCACCAAGATCAATTTTGAGGCGATGATCAAGAATCAAGAGTTTTTGGAGTCAAGGAGGTGAAAACCAGGTAGTTGAAAAGAGCCTTATGATTGCAGACAAGAGTGGCTTCAGGGTGGAGAGAGAATGAGAAAGGCAACAGGTAAAGCAGCAAGAGGGAATATGACGATTAGCATGAGATCTAAAGGCATCATTTTGTATAGCTTAAAGACAGTAACCATAATAACCATCCATCATCTGAACCTGCTTTATTCTCACTAGGGTCACAGGGGTCACTGGAGCCTATCCCAGCTTCTTATGGGTGAAGGCGGGCCATAATTACCATTGTAATTCTAATTGATGCACTTCTGATGTGTCTTTTTCTGTCTTTAAATGATCTACAGAAGACTTCATTATTCTGGAGAATTTCTCCAACGGTGAAGCGAGTGGTGATCCCAATAATATAGCTGTGATGGATTTTTATGATTCTGAAGGTTTAATTTCTCTGCGCTTGTACTCTCCTTAGCGCTGCTCATTTAAGTCAGTCAAGTCAATTACTTTTTTATGTCGGAAACCTTAGGGGGACTTTGTTACAATAATCATTATCTTAAATAGAATTTTTATCTGTCTTTTTTGTTCTGAGTTTTTTCTTTGTTTATAGCTTCTGTTCCTCTGTTTTCTCTGCTGCTTAGTGTCTGGGATGGTCAGAGAGATCATAATTCTGTTGCAATCAAATGAAATGGGGAAAAACAAAAGAAATGTGATTTTTTTTTTTTTTTTTTGTTATGAGTAGAAAATGACAATAACACACTGTGGTGAAATTCTACTGAATCAGTGAGTTTTGACTCCATCTGTCCATTCTGATTCAATACTGGAATTAGTCCATTGAAAAAAATTGCATAAATCAAATCATGTAATAATTTCATAATAAATAATTTTACGTCCGTGTCATAAATACACAAAAACCAAGTGAAGTCTGTGGAAAAATTAGTTTTCAATTAGATATAATGAACAGGTGAATGCAAGAGGAAGCAATATGCATGTTAATGTTTAAGTTACTGGCCCCTGAGCTTTAGCACACTGTACTTTTCCTCTCACAACCAAATCTCTTGGCCAGTAATTCCAGCATCAGTAGATCAGTCCAGATGGAGCACAGTCCAACAGATTTTGCATTCATCAGCTATAGTAAACTTGATGCATAATACATGAAAAAGCATGATTATTATTGGATTGTGGTGACTAGATGGTCATGTGGAGGTAGAAATGCAGCAGGTAAGGCAGAGTGAGGCTAGGGGAAGTTTGAATCAGACCCCACAAGAAAAATAATGACTTCTGATAACTTATAAAAGCACTTTTTATCAACCTGTCATCAGACGTATGAAAACCTACATGTTAAGTCTGATAGCATGACCTGAGTCTCTGCTTACAGGTAGCATCTTCCTTTAAAGTAATAATAATTTCCAGACCGATCTCTATACTTTATTACTCTATTATTCTTCTAGAGCAGGGGTCCCCAAACTTTTAAACTCACAATCCCCATAATAACGGTGCTGGAGACTGGTAACCCCCCCCCTATCCCCAAAGTGACTGAAACATAACAAAAACATGCACACAGGACTCACGCAATGACACTGTGGCATATTTTCTGCATTATATTGTGGGTACTGGAGATTTTACTCATCGCAGCCTGTTTTATGTGCAGGGGTTCAAGGGGGGTTTAGTGTTAATGTTTATTCAGGTTAATGTGTCTGTTTTACGTTTATTGGCCTTTTTATGTTTATTTTTTTTAATTTGACACCATTAATCAAACCAGTAGTCAAAAGAAAATGAGGATGTGATTCAGTCACTGTTAATACTGGAAAGGAGAGCCATAATGGTCAAATGGGTTGGAGAAGACCCCCCTTCCATTCCTATGTGGAAATCCCTGATCTCAGAAGTTGCGATACTGGTAAAACTAGAACACTATATTAATAAAAGGACTTATATTTTCTTGCAGAAATGGAGGAAATGACTGGAACTTCTGGGAGTGCAGTATAAATTGGACTTAAATACATAACATGATGGATATCTATTACTTTTTGTTTTACCTTTTCACTTTGATTGTAAAGAAATAACATACTTGATATTTACGTACTTATGTAAAACATTATGTAAAACCTCAGTGTGCTAGGGATGTTGCACAAGCATATACAGTGTCCCATAAGTCTCCATACATAGGAGACATAATACATTCCATACATATATGGTTCTAACATGTATTTCTTTATATTTCTTCTTTATAGTTCTTCAGCAGACACGTATTGAAATGTGTTCCCGACAAAATGGCAGCCATATAGAGCATATTATATAAATAAAAATGGTTTATGTCAAGAAACGTTTATTTTTCCTATGTATGGAGACTTATGGGACACCCTGTATTACATAAACCAGTCCTGTAGCATCATTGTAATTTAAATTTTTACTGTTTGTTTGTTTATTGTTCATAAAGTTGTCAAAACTTGAATAAATAGAAGTTTAAAAAAAAAACAAAAAACGTGTAGTCAAATAATTCCTTATCTGTTTGTCACTATCAAGGTATTATGCTTAATCCACTCAGCGCTCAGTTCTGCTCTTTCGAAATAAAGTCTTTCCTGTATTCCATGTGATTCATAGTGCAGATGTCTTATCTTCATGTTACACTACTGTCTTTAATCTGTCGTATTTACCTCAGGGGTCATGTCAAGAGGATTCAGAAATCATCTCACAACCCCGCATTGGTGTTCTGTGACCCCCAGGGGGGGCGCGACCTCTGCTTTGGGAACCCCTGTCCTTGACAGTAAAGGTCGGTTGGCTAGTTTTTTAAACAAACTGCACTTATCTTGTGTGGCGCTGAGCACAGGACACAGTGACAGTGCGTTTGCAAAATAGTGTCCAGAGAGAAGTTGTTTTTGTGGAGCATGTGCCCATGAAGAAGCATGTTATGGTATTAAAATGACAAAATGTCTGCAAAACAAACCACCACATAAAACGTTACATGTCTTTGTCAAAACTTGCCATTTGAGGTTGTGGCTGTACCTCAGAGGTTGTTGTTCTTTAACATAGTGAGAGGACTTTCAAAACTTTCCATCTCATACAGCCAGATGGAAAAACTAACCTTTATTTATGCAGAGGACATCCAGTAATACAGACACCTCGAAGCTCAGAATCCACTTTTAGAGGATGAGTATATAAGCTTTACTGGCATCTAGCAGTGAAGTTATTAGAGCCAGTATCTGTGTGTGCTTTTTGGTTAATACAGGAATAATGACTCTGAACCACATTCAGGCATAATACGTGTTGCTAATGAACCTTAATGATGGATGAACACACTAGAAAATGTTAAGGCAGAGTAAAAGAAAGTTCTTCTGAGGTGCTGTAGTAACACAGTGCACTGTCTAATAATATTGTTGTCACTTATAGTTAAGGACACAAAGAAATAAGCGTAATAATAATAAGACAGGAAAGACTCTTAATTGCAACATGACAAATACCATGCCATTGTGTTTTATTGATCATGTGTTTAAAGCCAGTGTTGTGTGCGTGGTCTGTAGGTCTCCGAGGTCAGTCAGAGTTAAACAGTGGATTCTAAATGTATGGGTTTGAGGTTCAAGCGGTCCGGTGACCAGTCTGATCCTGTCACATGGCACAAGGATCATCTGCTGTTTCACTGACTGTTCACGTCCTGGAGTTAGAGATCAAGAGGCATTTGGGAGACTTGCCATCTGGAATCGCTGGACCTTCACCACAAATCTTCTCACTCTAGAAAATACCCGATGTGCATTTAGAAACAGGTTTGTGTTCCTTGTTCTGCCTCATTATTTTTTTATCTCTGTTTTCTTCTGCTGTATAACACTGGATTAAATCTCAATATAAACTGCTATTAGAATTACTTTACTTTAACTACATATACTTAGCATATAATCCACAAAACACAAATATCAAACATTAAGATAAATTTAGATAAATAGCTTCAGTTTACAATATTTTAGTAAATTAAAGTAAATATGTGCATTATCTCACAAATGAAACATTAATGGAGTGATATTTAGCTTTTTTTCATGGAATTATGCATTTTAAACCTTTCCCTGTAGTCTACATAAACTGTAAATGCTTTGCTTGGGTCTGAATTCTTCATTAATTCAACTCCACAGGTCCATATTCAACCCTATTTCTGAGTAATGACACCAGAAAGGTTGTTTTGAGCGCTGGCCCTTTAAATGCAAATGAGCCACTTCACACCCCACCCCCTCCAGGTTGTTGGCTGTGCTTTCTGTCCAGTTCAACCACTCATGTTCATTAATACAACCAACAACTGAACATTTTAGGTAATTGACTCAAAGTTTGGACATATTTTCAGTATGGACTACAACCGCTGCTGCTGACAAACAACTATTAGAAATGTTTGTTGGAAGTCTTGACCTTGTATGTGCAAATGTCATGACGTAACTAGTTATAAAATGAAACAAATTAAGAAGGAATTAAAACAGGTTGTAGAAATCAATCACTCGATTTTTGCCAACACAAATATAAAGATAACTTTGCAGCACCTGGAGGATTCAAATTCAAACTTTATGAACTATTAGGGTCCAAATACACTGATAAATGTACCAAAGACTAATAAAAGCGGATTTAGTAAAATATGACCCCTTGAAATGTACACACTTTATTTGCTGTCAAAGCAATGTCATGATGCTAAGAAGTATGACTATTTCTAGATCTAAAGAAAGCATCTGACACAGTAAATCACAACATATTGATTTTAAAAAATGGAGAAGTATGATTTCGGACTAGTTAAAGAGCTATATATTTAATGGACAACAATATGTACAAATGAATCAGAACACATCTAGATTGATGAAAATAAGATGTGGGGTACCTCAAGGGTCAGTTTTAGGCCCTAAATTGTTTGAGATTTATATAAATGACATTTGCACAGTATTAAATGTGTTAAAATTTGTATTATTTGCAGATGACACAAATATACTTTGCTCTGGTGTGGAATTGCAGCAGCTTTTGTAGGTGGTCACAAAAAAATTTAATTAATTAATTAAAAAAAAGTGGTTTGATATAAAGAAATAGTCTTTAAATTTGAACAAAACTAAATTTATGTTATTTGGAAATCAGAAGAGAAATACAGAAGTAATGATAAGTATTGGTAAAGGAAACATAGAAAGCGTTAATGAAATTAAATTCCTTGGTGTGATCTTGAACCACAAAATCTGCTGGAAATCCCAGATTAAATATGTTTGGGGCAAGTTGTCACGGAGCATTGCCATCCTGGGAAAAACAAGACAGAAATCACTGTTTATGTTACACTGCACATTAGTTTGACTGTATTTGACTTACTGTGTTGAGATGGGGAAACATGTAAAACCAATATACAAACAATATATACAATGCAAAAAAAGGCCATTTGATAGATAAATAATGCAGGTTATAGATATAAATTATGGAACAGACTAACACATGAAATAAAGTAAAAGCATAAATCAGTTTAAAGGAATTTATAAAATACAAGTTTTAAAGAAATATAAGGATGAGGAACAGCAGTTAATCCAGGATGGAAATGGAAGTGTTTGAAGAAGTAAAACAGCTGTTTTGTTTTGTGCTCTTATGTTTTCTATGGTATGTTATAACTTCAGCTCTTCTTCAGTGACTTAATGCTGACCTGTTCTTTTTTTATGGATTGTATATGTTTGTTATGTAAAATTCAGGTAGGACAATATAAGCTTGGCTTCTTCCCACTCCATTTTGGACATAGAGCATTGTTGAGGAGCCACAGTGAGGTAGTTCAACATTGTGTTCTTTGCCTTGCCTTACCTTTGTTATTGCCTTCGATACTTTATGGTTTCTCTTTGCCTTTCTTTCACCATTCTATTTTGTTTCTACTTACATTTGAAATAAACTTCAAACTTAAAAAAAAGAACCTTCAAAGCTGTATTTCTGCTGTAGGAACATAGTGGATGTTTTAACAGTTAAACACAATAATGTTTCCTTGTAGAAATAATGCTAAATTCTGTGTCTTACCCTTTTATCAAAAATGCTTGACAAATTACTCAGATCATCTCAACCAACATTTACCATTTTTACAAAGAGGAACCCATGAATAAACGTAGAACTTAACAGCTCCATTGCCTGTAACTTATCTCAGCTTGAACCCATTTTCCAGCTGAGTTATGCTTATATTCCATTTTTGCTATTAAATCCCCCCTAAATGTTAAACCTTTAAGCTAGAGGGAACTGAACTTGCAATGGTAAGTAAAACAGAAAAGGTCTTGGAACAATGATGGGCACCATCCCAAAATTTAGTCCTAACTCAGTGTTGAGTAACACCGCAACACTGCTGATACATTGACTTTTCATTAATGCAATCTTTGCAGAGTAGAAGCATTCTACTGCGATAAATCTAACACCTGATATTACTGAATAATAATAATGTTAATAATAATAAATGGGTTACAATATATGAGCAACCACATCAGTTCTTAGATAATAATAATAATAATGGATTAGATTTATATAGAGCTTTTCTATGAATGCATATTCAAAGTACAGTGGATCCATTATTCATTCACGCACACATATGTCGTAGTGGTAAACTACATATGTATCCACAGCTGCCCTGGGGCAGGCTGACAAAAGCATGGCTGCCAATTTGCACCTACAGCCCCTCCGACCACCACCGAACATTCATGCACCAGTGTGAGTATCATTGGAGACAAGGTGGGTGGGGTGAAGTGAAGTGTCTTGTCCAAGGACACAACAGCATATGACTAGGACAGAATGGGATTCGCACCAACCCTTCAGTTATTGGACTCTACCTGCTGAGCCACAGCCGCCCACTATCCAGACACTACCCAAACGGTAGATCATAATAATGCATCTGACTCCTGCTATTAAATGGATCAGTCCTCCAAGAGTGTTAAAAAGCACATTCTTTTTATTGCTTGTCTCACAATTCATTTAATTTTCCTGTCAGAAATATTCTGAAAGTTTTGTTGTTCCAAAAAAAAACAGAGATACTCTGTTGGTTTATGCAGTATGAGTAATACAAACTACTGTGCTTCGAACTACGCTGAAGGAGGATGACTTTTTGAGTTGTGACAGGAAAACAAATTCAAGTGCTCTTTTTCTTTCTCGATGTGTCATTGTTATTCTTTGAAGAAAGGTTTTAGGTGCACTGTTGTCACACTAAAGTACTGTACTGAAAGGCATTTGCAACAGAATATCCCACCTTTAATGTATCAGAGAGTTGGAGTAGGATCAAGTGTCTGATGGAGTGGTAGATTGCTGCAGAGTGGTAATAATGCAGGTGTTGTACTGCACTACTGAAGTGAGGGGAAGCTGGGCAGAAGAATGAAACATTTGATTTTGACTTTGATTTATGTTTATACCCTCAGTTCTGGGTCATGCTAGAAAGAATGAGATTGCCAATTTAAGTGACCAAGATGAGTTGCTTTCACAACTTTTTAGATTTGGGAACATGGTGAGAGCCTCTGTCTGAATGGTTCAAATATTCATTGGTCCTGCTTTGAGAGGAGGCAGTCAACGGGGTTCAGACCTTTTACCAACATGCCTGCTGGATGGATACCACCTATTTCAGCATTTAATTCAATGACAGTGGAAAATCTGAGGAAAGACCCAAAAACCAAAAACACAACCTATAATTTTAAACATTTTTATTAAGTACAAATTGCTGACATATGTTAATTTGGCTATTTGGGATCAGGTAATTTTCCTATATCTGCCAAACATGTGTGCCAACAATGCATTTCATATTATCAACATTTCTTGCTTTATGTATATCCAGGGTGTGATTTGTCCAAAAAAAAAAAAAAAAAAAACAGAAAGGTGGATGTGTGTTTTTTTAATCATGAAAAAACAAGCAATCAACAGGTCTAATGTGTGTGCATGGAGACGTTCGTGAATTTCGAGACTGCCAACAGTTCGGTTCAGGTGAAAGTTAAAGCCAGCAATGTAGGATATACGTGTAAGAAAACTCAGTCACAACTTGCCTCTTATTTCAATTGGATTTTAATCCCCCCCATGGAAATTCATTCAGCAGAAGCAGGGATGCCAAAACCAGAGGGGGGGTTGATTCCCCCCGCAACAAATTGCACCTTGTGTATATCAATATTATACTGTTTAAAGCTGCGGGAGACTTTCATCACCAATTTTTCATCAAATCTGTAAAACCTCAGTCATATCCTCAGTATCAAGAATCTGAAAGTCTTTCTGTGATTACTCACCTGAATCTCTTGCATTACGGTGACAAATTTCGACGTGCCATCCACCATAAACAAACCCATGTGTTTACAGAGTCAGGAGGTAACTCCGGCATCTTTGAAATTTTGTCGTAACAGGCATTGTGGGAAGCACGTGCTGCCGCCTGACAGCGGCAGCGCGAGCATACGATATTATATAGATCAGGGGTCGGCAACCTTTAACACTCAAAGAGCCATTTCGACCCGGTTTCCACGGAAAAGACAACACTGGGAGCCGCAAACACTTTTTGACATCTGAAATGAAGATGTTAGCCTATATATACCATAAATTCCGGACTATAAGCCGCTACTTTTTTCCCCACACTTTAAACACTGCAGCTTATACTCCGACGCGGCTTATCCAACGATTTGACTGGTACCGCGACTTGGTGCCGTGGCACCGCGGTGGTGCCTCGGTTCGAGGTGCCGGTGGCGCTGCGGCACCGGTGGCACCCAGTTGTGGCACCGCGGTGCCATGGGACCTGACACTGAGCCGTAGTACTGCAGTGCCACGGCGCCTAGCATTGGCCCCGAGGTGCCGCGGCACCTTGGTCGTGCCATGGCACCTGGCATCATTAAATGTTCTATTTTCTTCAGATATTTTTCTTTTCTTAGATTTCTCCATACTTGGCCTACCTGGGGTTGAAAGTCTCGATAAATGTATGGCGTTTTGGCGGGCTGTCGGAGAGTGACGCATATTTTGAGCGACGAAAAATAATACTATATATATATATATATATATATATATATATATATATATATATATATATAAAATTTTATTTTAATATTTCGAGATCACAATCATCTTACAATTTACAACTACAATTAAACAAACACAAATAAAATACTTTGTTCAGATATTGTGCAGTTTTGGTGTCACAGGGCATTCCGCGCATGCCAGCTGCCGGCTGCCACGTCAAGTGCTGTTAAATGTCTCTGAAGAAGGCGAATGCTGATCACCGAAATTGCACAAGGTCTGAAGAAAGAAGTTAAAAACTTTGACTTAATAAGAAGACATGATACACGTTTTTGAGACAAATAACATACACTTCAATCGGACACTTATAATTTATTTTCCCAAGCCACGCAGAGCCGCAACATAAGGATGAAATAGCCGCATGCGGCTCCGGAGCCGCGGGTTGCCGACCCCTGATATAGATGAAACACGATGCAGAAACGGCTGGAGCAATATGCATAGAAGGTAGGGAGCTCCTGCTGTTTCCGCGTTGTCTTTAGCAACTGCCACTGCCAGACAGCGGCGCCAACCGGCGTTTCCCACAGTGCACGTCACGACAAAATTCCGAAGATGTCTGAGTGACCTACTGGCTCTGAATGTAAACACGGTTTGTTTATGTTGGATGGCACATGGAATTTGTTCACCATAATGCAAGAGATTCAGGTGAGTAATCACAGAAAGACTAACGGATTCATGATACTTAGGATATGACTGAGGTTTTACAGATTTGATGAAAAACTGGTCCCGAAAGTCTCCAGCACCTTTAAGTCTTTCCATGATTACTCACCTGAATCTCTTCCCTCACGGTGAACAATTTCAAAGTGCCATCCACCATAAACAAACCATTTGATTACAAACAGATCCAGTAGGTAACTCGGGCATCTTTAGAATTTTGTTGCAACGTGCATTGTGGGAAGTGGAGCTCCAGCTGTTTCTGCATCGTGTTTGTATAAGATATATAGCCATATGATATCATGTGGTTGCACTGCCACTGCCAGGAGGCTGCGCAAACCTCTGCTTCCCACAATGCCGGACCTTAAAGTGAAAGTGAAACTTATTGATACTAATTCCTCTTTAATTTGAGGGGGCAGGACCCCCCCTCCCCATATCGGCCCAATCTTGTGACTAAATCCAAATCCAGTCTTCTAAATAATGCCCTATCGGCAGCCAATACCAATCTTTAGCTCAGAGCGGGACATTCTGGTATATGATATTCCTCTGCTGTTGAGAATTTGGAACATCAATACTACATATAGCCTCTTCAACAGCTTATTGCATCATGTGCTTCAGGAATGACTGATAATTAATTATTTTCCACTTTTTATGATTTGTTTAAGGCAATTTTTCGGTCCTTATGACATCCAATGCCCTCATTGTATTGAGGGTTCCCGTGTATCTCAAAAACAGAACACATTGCTATCACTGAGCTTGATAATTTACTGATTCTATCACTATTCAGAATATTTTGGGCAGCTCTTGACAACTGCCCACAGTATAAGTCTGGTAGTGATACTGTTTGTTGCTAATAGGTCATTGTAAGCACTGGGAGGGTCAAACAGGACTGAGTACCTACAGATCATCTGAGTGAACAATCAATTACAATAAACTGAACTTCCACGTGTTATTAGATGTACTATACAAATAAGTACTGCATCATGGGAAGAGCTTTTTCTGTTTTACACACTGGGCAGAAACTTTTTTGGAGAATTGTCCATGAAATCCACCTTATTTCAGCAGCAGTTGCATTATGCTTATCAGTTGCAGTGCAGCGCAGACTGTTTGCTTGGTCACCTGGCAAATTGCAATACCAGCGAAAGGTAAGCAAAGCCTCTATCACCACACATCATTGAAGTACCTTCACATAGCCTGTATCAGTGGCTTTCTTGCTACTGAAAACCTGTCTGCAACATCCTGATAACTAGAAACCCTCTGTAGTAATACATACAGACCAAGTGCTCTTGGCTCTAGCCCAAATATGCATTGCTGGGGAAGTGAGAAAGGAAAAGTCATGATACAGGCAGATATATAGAAAACTAAACCTGCTTCACCTGTGCTAGAACGCAACATTTAATTCCAATGTGATGCAATTCTGGATATAAAAAGTACAGCAAGCAAGATCATAATGCAAAATCTCTAACCACAACAGTAACATGCTAGCATGTCACTTGGAATAATGCTAATTCATTATTAGATCACATTTTATTCGCATTCATTCATTCACTTTCTGACCTGCTTAATCCTCTAGAGGGTCATAGGAATGCTGGAGTTTATCCCAGCTACCAACAGTTCATTGCAGGGCTGCCATAAACAGAGAAATATTCATTGACTCTCGTATTGATTTTATTCTTAAATAGTTCAAAATAAAAAATAAAGAAAATTATTCAGTACAATCTATGGTATTTTTCCGATGTGTGTTTTGGGAGAAAATACAACAAAAACGCCAATAGAAATGAGATATGCTGCAATTTTCTGATTCACACCCAGGGCTCCTACTTAAAAAATAGGACTCCTATTGTTCAAATGCAAATTCAATCTGAGACACATGTCATACAACTTCTATTTGTTTTGAAGAGTTTGAGAGTTTTCCATGAACTGAAGGTATTTATACACAGTGTTGTTTGTAAGATGCAGCTCATGATCAAGGCTCGCAGTGGGAGGAACTACTCCGCTGCAGAAAGATTAGTGGTAGGCGGCCTAGTGACGAGATGAATCAACCCTAATAGTGTGCAGCAGAGAGACCAACTGCTGCTTGTGTGAGTGTGTGTGAAGGAAACCTACATTCATATAGCAGCTTCAAAGAATGTCTGAACACAGCACGGTGGGCCCCCCCAAGAGGAGTTAACACTTGAACCAAGTAAAGGTGAAAGTGTTTCTCTGAATGCAGACTACATCTATTAGCTGCTTATTGATCGATTTAACTCTTTCCCTGCCACTGACGAGATTTTCCGCCAATCTGTGTTTTCACTGTTACACTGTAGTTGGAGCTGTTGTGGATCGTGTGAATTACTTTCCTTAGTCCAAAAACATACAAAGAAGCAGCTTTTCCAGAAAAATGAAGGACCAGTTGAAAAGTTTTCGAACTCAAATCCCCGGTATCCCATAGCAATGTATACAGAACTATTCACTTTGAATGGGAAAATACCGGCCTTGCAGGAAACGTATGCAGTTTCAAAAGCCTTAAAGATGATTATGGACACAGACTCTGACAATACAATGTATGATGAACCTTCAGAAGAACTTTTTAGAGACAGAGACGGAGAAAGAGGAGAGGAGGGAGACAGACACGGGGAAATGGAGGGACACAGGTCGGACACGGAGATGAGGGAGGGGGAGAGGGAGGGGGGTGGAAACAGAGAGACACAGAGACAATCACAGATGGGAGGAAGATAGAGGAGACATTTATAGTGGACATTCAAGGAGAACACAGATAACCAGACATGGGACAAGACAAAGGACCAGAGCCGTTGGGATGACGTAGGCAAGGTAGGCAGCTGCCTAGGGGGCCCTCTTCAGCGAGGGGGCCCTAGGCAGCTGCCCCTCGCTGAAGAGGGCCCCCGATGGCTGCATGGTCATTTATCTGTACAACTTATTCAAAACCATCCATTGTAAACAAACCACCACAGTGAGGCAGCGCTAACCCTCTCCTGTACTGTTTTGTGACTGGGGCCCCCCAAACTAGAGGGATTCCCCCTATGCAATGATAAACTCTATGAGAGTCATGTAGAAATGTCTGCCCTCGCGCACCCCCCATCACACCCCCCACTTGCTGTCAGTGGAACTAACGGTCTGTCCACACTGAGCACAGCGGCGCCAGCATTTTAAAAGAACACCAATGATGAAGCGCTCCTACCCTTCAGGGTTTGCAAAAAGACAAAAAAAGAAAGAAGAGGAAAAACGCCAATGACACAGCGGTAAGTATTAAGTAAACCATTGTTTTCTCCAAATAGACAACAACTGTGTGATATGTTTGAAAGTGTGCGAACAAAAGCCCTCACATCAGTGACCAAACACACAGATAGATGTTAGCATGAGAGGGAGAGGATTCAGTTCAAGAACTAATCATATACACACAACACAACTGCGCCCTTTTCTACTGTTGTACAGCGTTCCAAAACTTCTTTTGAGCTAAATAATTTGGATGTGGAGGACCGAAGTACGACAGCATTAACAGTATTTAGTCCTGAAAAGCCAAAGCTAAGCCTACTGAAGTGTTTTCACTTACTCTGGACGGTTGTCTGCTCCTGCTGCGGTCACCCACACAACTTTATTCCAAACATAATCGTCTGCTCCTATGAATCCCATCCAGTTTGGACAAATAATCCATCCGGTTCAACGGACATTTTTGGTTAGCTAGCAATTTCCGTTGGTGATCTGTCCATCCCATTAGGAGAAAAATGTCCCTTTTCCATTGCGTTTGTCCTTCTCATCCATACGTCTGTTCCTTGTGTGTCAGCTGGTTTAGGCACAGAAGAGGACTGGAGTAGGACTGCAGCAAAAGTTTGTATTTTCAAGCCAACATTTGTTCGAGTCCCTCACATCAGCTGTGTCTTAACTGTTTTTTCTTCATGTTCAAGGAAAGCACACGTAAACAATACATGAGGCGTTCAGGAACAATTAGAATAATTAGGAAATTACAACACTTTTCAAAATCGTCAAATATTCAGAATATTCAAATACAACATCAAAAAAATGAATGGCGGTGTCTGTGAACCATGTCTGTGAACCATGTAATCACAATCCTACATTTTAAACTCTGTAATTATCTATATTTCCCACACTTGCCCATCAACACATCACAACACTTTGCACCATGTGCTCAGGTAGTTTTGCCGATGAGGTCTGACGTTACATTTTGGTGCATTATGGGAAGTGAAGTTCTTCTCCTGCAAAGTTACTATCAAATCCTCTGCACTTTAATCATATACTTCTAGAATAAGGACAAAAGTAAGCCTACTCACCAAATGCCTTTTTTTTTTTTTTTTTTTCAGGCACTTTGCTTAAATTTCTGTCAGCGCCAATTGATAGTGACAATTTTTCATTCCCATCAACAATGCCTAATTAAAGACACTGTGTCCTTTACTACACTCTGGTGGATACTCTGTGTTGCGTAATACAGAGTAATTCATGACTCATTAAATGCACCAGAAAACAGGAAATCGCATCTGGATTTTATTTTTCTTCTTCGGTGATTCGACCACCACATCTTTGCGTATTATAGGCCTCACTTTACTTTCTTGCCTAGGGCCCCCAGATATCTTGAAACGGCCCTGCAAAGGACGCCTAGTCTGAATCTGTTAGACAATAGAGTGAGTTCAGATTCTGACTGTGGACACGGAACAGATTCAACACAGATGTAGTTCAGCTCCATAATACCAGTAGTGACTCAGGTAAGACACTGTTTTATTTGGCTTTTGTTTGAAATAAATAAATACATATATTCATACACAGATAAATAACTAGATGTCCATATAATTATTTTCAGATGAAACACAGCAAGAGGACATGGTCCAACAGGAGGATGTGGTGCAGCCAGGCAAAGGCCAGAAATCTACAGTTTGGTGCATTTGTTCCTACATTGTTTTTGTTGAAAATGACAAATATGGAAGTGTTTATATGAAAAAGGCTAAACTAATATGTGAATGACTCATAATTGATGTATGTAAATGTGTAAAGTGTAATTGTGATTTTCCACATGAAATACATTTCTAAGTTTGGTATATCGTGGAATTTTGTTTATAGAAAATGTACTTTTGTGCAGCTTGCAAATATTTTTCTATAGTTTTAATTGTAGTAAATAATCTTTGAAATCTGGAAGTTGCCACTTGTTAAGGCCCTTGAGGTTTTTGGTAACCATCCATCACAACATGTATTTATGTGTCTGTTTTTTAGTATGTGAAAATAAAATAAAATAATCTGGTGCTTTAGGAAATGTTTTGTGTAAAGTTTGGTGTGTAGTTTTTGTTTTTCCCTGACATTTTGTGGAAAGTTGGGATATCTTAGAACAGTTTATTTTTAGTAATTATTATTATTATTATTATTATTATTATTATTATTATTATTATTATTATTATTGTTATTGTTATTATTTGGGGGGTAAATACAGTGTTATGATTTGTAAATAAGAAGTCAAAAATGTAAATAGGAAATCGATTTTATCTCGAAAATCGATGTCTTTGGAAAAATGAAATTTTCTCAGTTTTTTGCTCAAATCTAATGTTTTCTTGAAAATTACCAATGTTCATATGTTTATACCTCACAAACATATGAAGATAGAATAGAATAGTTTTTTGTTTTTAAAAGCTGAAGTGCTGTTCTTTCTTTTGATATATTCAGTGTTTGCATTCTCCTAACAACATTTTCAGTGGGCCTTCAAGGATTAGTGGATATGACCAATAAGGCTGGCACTTGCTAGCAACTCACTGGAAAACACTCCGTCGGGGAAAGAGAATATATTTTTTAAGTGTGAATTGGTTGATGTGCACGGACTGTGAGTCTCTGTGCAGCTATAGAGTGTGTACTTTATTGATGACTTCTTTTCAGCAGAGGAACATTTGTGCTGCACTTTGATGCATCTTTAACACTCGTGCTACATATTTAACAGAGGGACTACTGTGTGGGGTTCCAGGGAAGTAAACTGAAGCAAAATGTCAGCTTAATTCTTGTCAGCTTATTTACAAATGATTAGTTGTGGAATTACTGCCGACTGGGTGAATTTTTATTTTCTTTTATTAAATAGGCCATGAATTAATCACTTAAATTGAGACAATGCATAAAAGTGGTAGTCTGAAATAGTTTTTCCCTTTCTGCAAAACTGGAGAACCACAGGCGGACTTACAGCATAGAATGGTAACTGTTAAATAATAAATAATGCAACCAGTGGTCCTGCTCTCAAAAAGAAGGAAAACAACAATCATAATTTGTGGTTAGTTTATGGATTAATAATATTGTGGAAAAAGTGAACATCTAGGAGGAGGAGGTGTCTGGGGAGAGGGAAGTCTGGGCATCCCTGCTTGGACTGATACCCCCGCGACCCGGCCCCGGATAAGCGGAAGAGAATGGATGGATGGAAGTGAACATCTATACTCTCTACATTCCTTTGCAGTCTAATAATTTGCATATTGTGGAATTTATACATATATATATATATATATATATATATATATATATATATATATATATACAGTACAGGCCAAAAGTTTGGACACACCTTCTCATTCTTCGCATTTTCTTTATTTTCATGACTATTTACATTGTAGATCCTCACTGAAGGCATCAAAACTATGAATGAACACATGTGGAATTATGTACTTACCAAAAAAGTGTGAAATAACTGAAAACATCTCTTACTATCACGCTACTTTGAAGAAACTAGAATATAAGAGATGTTGTCAGTTATTTCACACTTTTTTGGTGTGAATAAATAAATTTACATTTTCTCCTCCCAGCACACGCACAATTACATGTAAATGTCCCCATATTGAATATTCATAGCGGCAAGCGTACTAACTGGACGCAGACGCACTATTTTGCACCTTTGAAAGAAGCAATCCTTAGTGTGCAATGAGTTTGCACACATTTGTATACCCACAAAGCTTTAGCAGATCCGGCCCTTGGTGTATCATGAAACAGAAAATAGGACCAAAAAAAAGACCATCTGCTGAGTGGCTAGAGTCCTATATCATACACAAATGAGACAATATAACTCCCCTAAAAGTTCATCAAATGGTCTCCTCAGTTCCCAGACATTTACACACTGTAATTAAAAGAAGAGAGATGATACACTGTGTAAAAATGGCCCTGTTTCAACTTTTTTACGGTGTTTGCTGCCACCAGATTGAATATTACCTCATTGTCACTTAAAATGGTAGATTCTGTCAGTATAAACACTTGATATGTTTTTTTTTTTCCAAAGGGTTTTTTATTACATATCGAGTCACAGAATAATATAATACAGTTATTGTTTTATTTTTGTTTGTTTGTTTGTTTTTAAACCCAAACCCATGAACATTCCCACCTTGTTGCACCAAAAAAAGACAATTGACAATAAGAATAATAAATAAATAAATACGGAATACAGATATTAGTCACAGACTTGTATTAATAAGACTATTGTGGAATAAATGAGGGCTCTACCTTTTTTATGTGATTTAGAACAGGTTGCTAGGTACTGAAAAACTTATTGGCGCACATTATAGAATATCTGATTTTTTTCCAATGTTAAATGATGTAAAAGATCTAGAAACCAAGATTTGAATGTTGGAGGTTGTTTATTTTTCCATTTTATTAATATTAGTCTACGAGCTAGAAGAGTTGTGAAGGCAATAAGATTTTTAGATTTTTGGTTAAAATGAAAAGAATGTGATGTAATGCCAAATATTGCAATTGTTGCCTCAGGTTCAATATGAGACCCTGTTACATCAGAAAGAAATTTAAATGTAGACTGCCGAAAGTTTTTCAGTTTTGAACAAAACCAGAACATATGAGACAGTGTGGCCGGTTCAGCTTCACAACGATCACAAGTAGGATTCAAGTCCGATTTAATTTTTGTCAACTTCACTTTCGACCAATGCAGTCTGTGAACCACTTTGAATTAAATTACTCTGTGTCTTAAACAGATTAAGGATGAATGAATGTTGTTAAGTATAGATTGCCATGCATCTTCAAAAAATCCTGTGGCCAATTCTTTCTCCCATTTTCTTTGAACACATGCCAAGGGTTCCAAATTAGAGGAATTGATTACAGTGTATATTTTGCCAATTGTCCCCTTGGAATGTGGATTTATGTCCAAAATAGTTTCACGAAGTGAGACAGGTGGCTGGGAAGGGAAGTAGCTGAGCGAAGAAGACCAAAAACTGCAAACCTGGAGATACTTGAAGAAGTGAGAGTCTGGAATTTGGAACTTGGCTTTTACTTGCTGAAATGAGGCAAAAAGTCCATCAACATACATGTCCTTCAGTGTTCTCAGTCCTTTTGCTGGCCAAATATCAAAAGAATGATCAATGACAGAAGGAATGAGCATAACATTTTTTTTTTGTGATATGTTTTTATGTTGTATCGTGAATAAATTGTTGGGTCATGAGATTTGCAAATCATTGCATTCTGTCTTTATTCACACTTTTTGGAACTGGGATTGTAGTTCCATTTATTGAAACTGCACAGGTCTAAAAGCACTAGTGAAAAAAACAGTGATACAGAATGATTAGGTACAACCTGACAGAGTGTAAAGCACCTATGGAATATTACATAGAGATTACAGTTAACATTTACTCAAAAGTCCCCGAAAAGGCTTCTTTTGCCGTTCACATGACACCCCCACATTCAGCTATTTTTCATTCATATGCACTCGTCTCTCTTTTCAAGCTTTTGCAGTGCTAATACCATTCCAGAGAATGCTAAATTAGAAGCCACAGAATATTGTGTTATAATTTTTGGCAGAAAAATGCAATCCAAATTTGGCAGTCGGTATACAAAATACAAACAGTAGATGCTCCAGAAACCACTTAAGCATACAAATACTTCCTTCAAAAGCGTGGTATCCAACTAATGTCCCTGCTGTGATTTAATAAAACAGAGTGACCATTTAAATTTAAGCAATATATTTGTGGTTAATTCTTATTAGCTTAAGAATGACAGTGATTTTACATAAAACACTGTAAGAGAGCAGCAGTGTAATCCAAGTGCTGGCAGGAGAGAGATCAGCTACTGAGAGTAAACACAAAGTGTGTACTTGCAAAAAAGATTTTAGTGAGTCCAGAGGGAGAGTCTGAGAATACTGGGGAGCATTTACAGTATCAGAGCATAAGGTTTGTAAATATGTGTGGAAATCTTTAGTCGGCATTTTTAGTCATTCTTAATTAATCATTTCAGCTCCAAACTGTTGGCACCACAGAGTAAGAAGATCATATGTTTTGATGCCTGCCAGTTTTCTCCACACATGCTTTCATTTCACTCTCATTCCCTGAGCAGTAACACACAGTATTCCCTCACCTGACCATCAGGAGCCAACACACCTGCCTCTCATTCATTGGAATCGGCATTTTCCTGCTCACAAACACTCGTTTTCTGTCAGATTGTCAGCTGGATCTGCTCACGTCTTCCTCCTGCCCTCCTGGAATTTGCATCGTAACTGACTGTTGTCTGTAAACATTTTTTTTCTGAATAATCCACGTGTAAAAGTGCTTTAAAACTTACATCATAGTTTTCTGCCTGATGGCTCACACAGACTGAGGTTTTAGCAACTCCATAAGTTTAGCACCAAGTGACATGGATCTAAATGAATAATGGGTCAATAACGTAAAGCGCTTTGGGTGTCTAGAAAGGCGCTATATAAATCCAATCCATTATTATTATTATTATTAAATACATTAAAAAAAAATGGAATTAAATATAGAATGTGTGATGATAATGATAATACCACAAGTTGAAGTACAAGAAAAAACAGCACCAGCTGTGGTTGAAAACAGTAACAATGGAAACAAGTGGTGCCAGGCACAACAAACCCTGCCGCTCACACATATTGTAGCTTATTTTGGCATCAATCCAGCTGATGTCAGCATATCAACTGCTTCTATATATGTGCCAAATTTGAAGTACATTGAAACAAAAATTGATGTTTTTACAGACATTTGAAATGTCACCCAGATGTAAAATGGGAGAGAGAAAAAAGTTTTAAAAATTCATCAAAAATGTTTCCTTTAACCTACTTTTCCCAAAATGTAACCACATCTATTCTGGGTCACCTGCAATCTGTAAACCCAATGTGGTATGAATTCAACCAATAGTTTTGCTGCTACAGACATGTGAAATTTTGCCCATTATAACTAAATAGGAAAAAAATAAAAATAAAAATTTCATAAAAAATGTGAACTTTGGCCTACTTTTCCCAAAATATATCCACATCTGTTGTGGGTCACTGGCAATCTATAAACCCAATTTGGTATGAATTCAACCAATAGTTTTGCTGCTAAAGTGTTAACAAACAAATAAACAAACAAACCAAACCAAAAACAATACCCCTTGCCTCCCCTTCGGGGGCTGCTGTAATAATCTCAAGTCAATGGGACCTGGTCATAACTCAGTTAAAAAAAAAAAAAAAAAAGCAGCCAATTCCAGATGTCAATTGGCAAAGAAAGCTTGAGGTTAGTATTTTCAGTCTCAGAAACAAATGTGTCCAGTTGATCAGTGTTGCATTTCACAGGGTTTTCCATAAACTTAACAGCAGTCTGCCTAAATATTTGACGGGCAGTCCTAGATTCTGTTTATAATTTTGAATAATTTGGAACATCTCAACCAAAAATAAATCAGTTCAGAACCTGGAACGTTAAAAAAATAGTCTCTTTAGCCATGAATGAAAGTGTTAACATTTGTTAGGGTATCATATTCTACAGGTTGGAAAGAGAGGTTGGAGACAACAACAATGTATAAGAGAGAAACCAGTTAAAGACAGCAATAAGTGCAGACTAAATCTGGTGTTCAACTGTGATTAAATCATCCACTGAGTTTTGAAAAAGCTGGAAAGTTGCAAAAAAAAAAAAAAGTAACTAGGCTCACACTCTTCTCACTCGAATGCAAGACTACATAATTAGAAAACTACATACAATTATGGATTACCAATACTGACAAAAAAGTCTAAAAAAGGAGCTGGAGTGGGTGTAATATGTTACTATGTTATGGTCTGTTGTGGTTTGTGCACCACCCTCTGTTAATGACTAGAATGCTTTCACTCAAAACCTATAGAATCATTGGTTCTTTAGATGGAACCGAGGCCCAACAGAGCAACACAGGCCCATCATTCTCTGCCACGACCAAATGTAATGTGCTTTTATGTCTTTCATTAGGAACAGCCCAAAATCCCTCTCTGATTTACCCCCTCTCAACCTACATATTTATAGACCATGCAAGGACATATGTGCGATCTTAACCCATAAAGACCCAAACAACCACTGGCAACTAAAGTCATCGACAAATATAAAATGTTTATTAACTTCTGATTCATTAATCCTATCAATAGATGTACATATTTGGTGTAAAATGCAATTTCTCATCTTTTCATGGTCATCAGATATGACCCGTTTGGATGTTCAGAGGCTCCATAGTGAACATGGAAACACCGTCATTTTCTACAACATTTTACCATGGAGTTTGATCAGTGACAGTGGGAGGAAACACTTGGTTTATGTTCAGTTAATGATGAATTTTGTTGAAAAAGTCACATTTTCTGCATTTTTCTCTTAACTTTAATTTTAGCTTTGATGAATATCTACATGATCAATAGATTAAATACGGGATAATACCTGATTTTAAAGAAGAAATGCAAAATACAGAGGATAATATTATAATAAATGGTGATCAATTGCTTAAAAAAGGTTGAACAGAGAGAAAAATTCATTTGGGAACTGCCAGAAAAGTAACACTGGGTCTTCATGGGTTAAGATTATCATGCTGAGAGGTGAAAATAACCAATAACCGTCATATTCACAAGCACAAAAAACAAAGTAGGTTGAATGTCTATATGAATGAGGAAGACTGATCAGGGGAGAGTACATCAGAAAAAAGAGGCTCTTATAATGGGATTGCAAGTGGTGGAAGAAAGCAATGTTGTCCTACATGGAGGAGTAAAAACATATTTGAAACCTGAACAGGCCACTATATGTGCTTTGACATTAATGGAGCCCAGTGGAGGGTTTGGACTGTCAGATTTTAACTCGGAGCGGAGCAACTGGATAATCCCCCACTGTGACTTTGTAATGAAAACACAGGGCTTCTCACTATAACAAGACAGGATGAGAATAGATGTCATATGTACAAGTGGAAAAGCGGTATTCGACAACATCTATGACAAGACCTGTGTGAACAGTTGGCACAAACAAAAGCCATTTCAGAGACTCTTGTTATGCTGTAAAAACTCTGGTATTGACAATGGTAATAAAATGGCGCTTAATCTAATTAATAGGGAATATAAAGCTTTTTACACTGGCTCTGATTTAACCCTTAGGGGTCCACGGTCCCAGCCCCGTGACTGAATCACATGACATATTCAATACATTGTAGCATCGGAAGTCGAACATGTACACCACTGGGGCCAATTGCATTTGAAAGTGTGGACTTGAAACCTTCTCCCACTTTTTATTTGATGTTGAGAGAGCAAATACAACCAGAGATATGACAGTTTGAAACCAGAGCAAACAAACATGAATAAAGGTATGAAAATGAGGAGGGGTGGGCGTTATATTTCTGACCATGTCTTTGTCATTTTTTTGTCCTTTTTCAAAACTGAAAAAATTGGCCAAATCTGCGGATTCTAAACCACAGACGGCATTAGCATTGCAGGTAAGGGTGAGAATGACCCTCACCTCAACTGGATATGGAAACCAGGAGGACCTCGGGAGTGAGAAAACCAGAGAAAATGTAAAGATGTGCTTTTATGTCAAATATTTGATTATAGTTTTTATTTATTACAATTTTATTTTAAATACCTAATGTTTGGAACCAATATTCCCTTTTAAAGTCTTTGAAAAGGTTCATTAAGCATCTTTGAGTTATTTATGCAATAAATTATAAAAGTTTTTCAAATCGGATTTTATAGTTTTTGTGTGTTTTTTGTCCTTTTGTGTTAATATAGTAGGTTAAAGTGAAAAAATAATAGGCAGATGAGATAGATGAAGAAAAAAAAAAAAAAAAAACCAAATATGGGTATAGTAAACATTTCTTTATATAGTATATCAGGGCAAAATCAAAAGTACTCAAAAACGGTCAAAATAGGCTCAGACCCATAAGGGTAAATTCCACATTATTTCTAAATCACAACTGACCAACAACTACAATCCAGTCACATCTACTAGGATTCTGGTAATAGCCAGAAAAAGGCTAGCTGAGGAAATCTTAAAAGTGGTGAGCTAAAACTACACTAATTTTATGTTCCATACTTTGAAACAAAATGTCATCTGTAGAATTGGGTACATCTCTGAAGCACAGCATACTGCCATTTCACTGCAGGTGCATAATTGCTGCTTGGGAGTAGGTCTGCCCAGACAGGATTTAGAGCACTTAAATCGATTGGCATTGTATACGCCTAATTAGGGAATTTTGTTTGTTTGCATATCCCTTTGAGACAGCTACAGAACCATTGTACTGAAGCGTCAAGTTTAGCTGAAAGTTTCTGTCATAAAGGTGTTCTTTCAACATAGACTCTCTATCAGCTCCCTCCCCACTGTGTCACAATGAAGAGGAGCTAAACTGGCAGCCTGGTTAGAATATATTATACTATAATATGTGTAATTGCAAAACAGATGAAAGTGATAAAGAGTGAAGATCTCCAAAAACTTTGCATTCCGACTGAGCTGTTTACATTGCTAACAAAAAATCAATACTCCACTTAAAACTCCTGTTTACATGCAATTATGCATACTCTGATTAAAGTTTTAGTTATTTGCATTTCTGCTGTTGGCAGACGTGGTCGATTGTACAAACACAACCGCCTTCTGTCACTCCTTCAAGCATCTTATTGAAAAGGTTGGTGATTTTTGCACATAATAGTGATGACATCCAAGTCTTTCATTATCTCTAAACGTATTCATTTCTCCTTTAAATCAAATATTGGCGTTATGCATTTCTACCTCTGTCTTATAAACTGAGTAAAAACAGGAAAGAGGCAAGAAACAACTGGCACAGAATGGAAAATATAGATTAAAAACAAAAGCAGTGGCATTAAAGAACACTGGGCTTTTTCTTGTATTTCACTGTAGAGACTATGAACAAAACATATTTTACATTTTGTCTGGTCAACTGAATTTAGTTTGTGAAGTGGCTCAATGGGATTTAAAGGTCCAGCGCTCAAAACGACCTTTCTGGTGTCATGACTCAGAAATAGAGTTGAAGATGGACCTGTGGAGTTTAATTAATGAAGAATTCAGACCCAAGCATAGCATTTACAGTTTATGTAGACCACAGGGAAATGTTTTAAAATGAATAATTCCTTTTAAAAAAAAAGCAAAATATCACTCCTTTTAAGAAAAAAAGTTGGAATAGGAGCAATTTAGAGCTGATAATGAGTTAAAATAATGACAATACTAGTGATTTTAAATAGATGATGTGAACATGTGATTGTAAATATAATTTAGTCCAAAAGGTCAAGTTCTTTAATAGTGAAAACAGACCAAGTATCTAGTAGTTTGTCAACAAAAAGAATATTATGTAAATGTTTAAAATTGATTTTCCCTAAGGACATATAAGAATGGACTTTGGTGTTTCACCCTCCACGGTGCAGAGAAGAAGTAAGGCTGGTTTATGCGTGCCACACGAATGTGACGTGTGGAAAATAGACACGAGGTGTCAGCACAAGAGTACGCATGGTGCTTTTATACTCCGGGCGGCTCCGCACAGTGTCTGTTCCCAAACTGCAGGGGGCAGTGTGCCACAAACACACGTCTATCACAGTAAAACACTAGAGAAGAAGAAAATTGCCATAACAAACCAAACATGGCGACTCTCATGCGTCTTCTTGATAATGAGGAAACTTACTTTCTTTTGTTGCTGCTCTTGCAACAGAAAAGGAAGAGAAGGTGGTGGACTCGCCCTTTAAACTGCAGGAGGCGAGATGAAGAGGAGTATAATCTCCCTTTGGCGGTCTTTTTTGCCTTCACATATCTGTCCAGAATGTTTTTCCAGGTTTTTTTTGCCCATTCCTCCGCTTTGCCGACTGTAGCTGCAATTTCCCTCCATGAATTGTGTACCACACGGCTGTGGCAGTGGCCCCGGTGTGACGAATCATACCAGTGCCTGTACTTTTGTACTTCTACCACCAGGAGCTCCTGAATGTCGGCCATGTTGTCCACACGTCTCTTACAAATTTTCTAAGGTGCGCGACGTGGAAAGTTTCCACTTTAGATGAGCCGCGCGAAGGGGCGTGGGTGTGAAAATGACATCAATTGGCCGCGTGAAGCAGCGCGGCGCTCGCTGATGCGGTAAGCATAAAACAGCCTTTAAACCACAAAAGAAAAAAAAATCTGATTTTTTTTTTACCTGAATGTGTTACAGTAAGTCTGAATCAACTCACTATGAAGCACCCCCTACCAACTAAGGTTCACTGTGGCAGTGCAGTAAATGTTTGCTCTAAGGATATTAATCATGTCTTACAGTATTACAAGTGGAGGTGGAAAGGAAAATAGTTCCCTCCTCACACATAAACTGTTCCCCACAGCACATTCACCAGTGGCCGATTATACGGCTGGAAAAGCAATGTGATGTTCATCAGCTGATAGTTTAGTCTTGTTATTAATATTAATGTGGTTTAAAGTATAATTAGTAATGAGTTAATTTTATTATATTTTTTAAAAGAGCTGACAATCTATAAATTTGTCAGTTAGGCAACAGGGAAGGATAAGCATCTGTGTCAGAAACCTGTAGTTTTGATCTGTCATCTCTAGTCTTTCTCTGTTTCGTGAATTGACTTAAATTATACATGTTTTTGGTTACATTTGTGTTTTATTTTCTGGTTTGTTAAAATTAAATACATAATACATAAGTACCCCCCCAAAAAAACAAACAAACAAACAAAACAAAAACAAAATATGGCTTTAATAAACACCAGAGAATAATAAAGACATAATGGAAATAACTCTCTTATTTCTACAATGGGCTGTAAAGTCTTATTGATGTGACTGACGTGTCTTTTACCATTTCTACAACTTGCTGTCACTGTAATCTTGACATTTTTGAGTGCTTCAGTAGGATTTACAAAGCCAGTCATTCTCCGTTGAATTTTAGACGTGGTAAAAGTCTTATAATCTGCTTAAAGAGTGATGTAGACCCAACGCCTAATTTATAACAAGCTCAATAGTGATTACTGCACAGAGGCCGACTAAGACAGACAGAGGCATTAACAGAGACAAAGTAAAGCATAAATAAAATAAGACACATGCACCTATTTTATCCTAACCGTGTTCCAATGATTAATTTCCAATTAGACAGAGTGCCTGTTTATCCACGTGTAACTTTCTCTTTGCAGCATTTAAAGTGATGAGGATTACAATTAAATATTTCTGATGTTAAATCAATTTTTGGCAGCAAATGAGACAATGAGTCAATGGATTCATCCAATGGAATCAGGTGAAAAGAACCACTTTAACCCTTTATCAAGCAAGTGACTATTTTTGGTAATTTCCACAAACATCATATATGGGCCAATCCTGTGCCTCAGGGAGGTCAAGAAGCCTGCTGGTTTTTATAACACTATACAGTGATTCAGAGAGATTTTATGGAAATTTTAAAGCTGTAAATAGTGAATATGAGTGATTTTTGTCCGTTTCTGACCTTGTAACAGTTGTTTTATTGCATGTGTTTACTTTTTAGCCAGTGCTGCTTGGATGTTTTATGGTAAGATGAGAGAGGCTGTTGTCACGCCAACCGATGAGGAAGTAGATGACGATGTCAAATAACACACTACAGTTGAAATCTTGAATTTCAGAGTATTTCAAAGAGTGCCCTGTAAAGGGACAACACACACATACCATAGCTTCTACACATAAACACACTCATGCTAATCCATTTGAAACTTCTGTGTTCTAAACTTGTTGTGATTTCCATCTAGTTCCTCTTCCCTGCAGTGCCGGACCGGAACATCCCACATGATCCATGTCAGATGAGGTTTTAATTTGAATTAGTGAATCAAATCCTCTGAGGGTCCCAGGGTCCACCAGTTACCGCCGAGTTTAGATGGAGAGGCTGCCATATGTCAAAGTTTCACATCTAATTTTCTCTACAACTTCCTGCAAAATTGTGTCATCTGAACCGAGACCTTGAATTCACTGCTGTTTGATGCAGACTTCTAAAAGGCATTATTCTAAAATGGAATTCTGATTTGAATCTTAAAAAATCTTCTGTGCTTTTGCATTCTTAAGAGTAATTTATATTAAAGTCTTAAAGTTTTTCAGGTTTTATCAGTAAGATGAAAAACATCTCACAAGCAGACGAGATGGGCTTTATCATGCAAAGTTAATCATTCTTGGAAGATCTGTACTCTTTCATTATTGGTATTATTAATACTGGGAAAGTTTCATTTTTGCTTCTTTCAAAGAAACAAGCCCATTTCTGTGGTGATTGACTGACTGAAAAACTTGTCTACACTCACCAAAATATGTAGTTTTCCATGAGTTTGTTTTTCTCTAGACCTACAGTATTTCTCCTTCCTTTATAGTGCTTCAGTTATCCAGAGATGGACTGGATGGAGTCTAGTCCTGAACTAATGGCTTTTTTTTTTTTCAATGGAATAGTATTTTTCTTTCAGTCTCAGACCCGGCTTCATGATGGGAAAGAGGCTGATAAAGACATTAAAAAAAGAAACATGGGGAGATTTCAAGATTATAGACATCCCTCTGGCGCTCTCACATTGCATTTAATAATACATGCATTGACAACTATTTTGGGAGTCGCTCTAATACCATGCCATTGAAAAACACCAAAAAAAAAAAAAAGCATAGAGAACATGGCTAGACGCAGACTAGGTGATGATGAGCTAACGGCTGCTAGCAAAACCACTGCCCTTGATCCATCTCTATGTCTAGTGATCCAAGAAATTACTGAGAACATTTCAAAGTTGACTGACAAGAAATTTGAGTCTTTATCTCAAAGGCTGCAGACTCATGCAACAGAACTTAAAAATATTGGAATGCTGACAACTGAAGCTGAAGATCGGATTGCAGTGGTAGAAGAGACCACTGATCAATCTCTCCTGTGCATCCAAACTCTGGGCTAAAACACTGGTAAACCTCTGCATTGGTTTGAACCTGTGGAGAGAACTAAGGGAGTCAAAGGAATGAAAACTTCTAAGCAGGTATAGAATGCTTCTTTTCTTTATACATATACATTGTTCCAATGCATATAGAGACAAAAAGAGAGACATAGAAGCAGGAGTCGGACGTCCAAAGTTAGGTTTAATTTTCGTTTTCACACCAGTTACTAAACTATGGTACAAATGGACTTTACGAAGTTTGCTTGTTGTCTCGTTTCAAACATCACTTTGCACCCCGCAAGCTGGTGTCTTGAAAAAAGAAATGCAGAGTTGTAATGAGGATCCGCTCTTCATTCATTAGCTTGAAAAGAAATGCACACCTTGGCCAGAGTTATGCCCTTATGACAGTTGGTGCTAGTGCTCATGGGAAATGGAGTCTTTGTCCCTTAAAAACTAATTTCAGCCAAAGGTGTTGCTGCAATCCACTTTAAATGAATTCTCCATACAGGATCTTTAAGGACTGGACACGTAGTTACAGTACTTCCATTTGGATTGACATTGAAACATTGCTATGTAAATGTCCACCTATGAACCTGCTTTTCTTGAAGGACATAATTGTTAAAGATTGCTGTAGGCACCCAATAACAATAAACACAGTCAAGGCCTAGAGGGTAGTACAAGGTATTGAAAAAAGGACTGGATTAACCTCTACTTTCACTGTTAAAAATCCAGACTTTCTGCCAGGTGTCCTAGATCCAGGTTTTAAGCATTGGAATTGAAAGGGTTTTTTCTCTTAAGGAGATCTATTTGATGGAGGGATCCTTATGGTCTTCAACCAGATAGAACAGAAATATGGAATATCCCAAAATAACCTTTTTCGTTTCTTTCAGATACCAGATTACATGAAGAAAAAGACTTCCCTGCTTAATAATCTCACAGTCTCTAATGTTGAAAAGCAGATATTCTACAGGGTGGGGAAGCAAAATTTACAATGAACATTTAGTTGTTTTTTCTCAGCAGGCACTACGTCAATTGTTTTGAAACCAAACATATATTGATGTCATAATCATACCTAACACTATTATCCATGCCTTTTCAGAAACTTTTGCCCATATGAGTAATAAGGAAAGCAAATGTCAAAGAGTGTGTGATTTGCTGAATGCACTCGTCACACCAAAGGAGATTTCAAAAATAGTTGGAGTGTCCATAAAGACTGTTTATAATGTAAAGAAGAGAATGACTATGAGCAAAACTATTACGAGAAAGTCTGGAAGATACTATTAAAGAAGAACGGGAGAAGTTGTCACCCGAATATTTGAGGAACACTTGCACAAGTTTCAGGAAGCGTGTGAAGGCAGTTATTGAGAAAGAAGGAGGACACATAGAATAAAAACATTTTCTATTATGTACATTTTCTTGTGGCAAATAAATTCTTATGACTTTCAATAAACTAATTGGTCATACACTGTCTTTAAATCCCTGCCTCAAAATATTGTACATTTTGCTTCCCCACCCTGTATACTGGGGCTGATGTATCGATCAGGGTATTGTATGAAGAGGTATTCTGAGTCAAACTGTGTGAAGCTGGGACAGACCTGGGCAAGGGACCTGGGTGTAGAAATTACTGAACAATGCAAAAAACATAATATGCAACCCATCCAGAGCATTACAACTTAAATTATTACATAGAACATACTTGACACCTGTTTGTCTTTCTAAATTCAAACCGGGAACTTTAACTATGTGAAGAATGAATGCAGATGATCTTGCACATTGCCTTTAGTTCTGCCCTAAACTTTGAAGATCCTGGGAACTGACGCTGAAGGAATTGCGGAATATTTTTGGGACTCAATTGGAGCTTGACCGAGTGTCCCTTCTCCTTAGTCTTCTAGTGCACAGGTTCATAACAAATACCACAGGAAACTGTATAATGTCCTGACCTTCTGTGCTAGGAAGAACTTATCACTCCACTGGATTTCTCAAAGACCCCCAACAACATCTGGATGGTACAAGACCATAATGGAGCACATTCCACTGGACTTTCTGACTTGCTCAACCCACTCCACGACTGACAGTTTCAGCCGAATGTGGAGACATTTCTTGGAATGGGTGACTGTAAATGTGTCGGCCATTCTGATTAGAGCTTTCGTTGGAGTGTTAGGGCTGTATGAACGGTTTAGTCTCAGCAGTGTTTTCCTGTTGTTTGTTTATTTGTTTCTGTTGTGTGTGTTTTTTTTATGTTCTGGAAAAAAAAAAGAGAAACATACAAGCATGAAATGAAAAAAAGGCTTGTATTACTCTCAGAAAACGATTACTTCAAATAAATATTATTCCAATCTGACTGTCTGTGGATCATATTCTCTCTGTGTTCGATGCCATTCCTGATGATGTAATCTAATGTATCTGGTCTGTGATTGGCTGTCAGCCAGTGGGGGAACAATAGCGCTGCTGGTGTGGAAGTTGCAGCCTGAGGGCATGAATTGATTTTGGGAGGACTGGCAGATGGACATGTGCTTGGTTAAAGATTTTATGGGTGTGGACTATTCCCACATGTGGACTTTGAACCTCATGCAACTGTCTGGGTTACATTTCAAAAGCTGATAACTTCAACTTTAATTAGATGGTGTGGGCAAAACTACATCTGTGATAATTAGTTTAAGATATGGGTAAAACATTCATCTCATGAGACAAACAAAGTATAAATGTATTTCATTTAGTGATATTTATGTGTTTATGTAACTGAGATCCTGTCAGCTCTTTGCTCTTTAAAGGATGACCAGATTCTCAATTGGAGGCACTGATGAGGAAAAATTTCCCTTGGTACTGAACAGAAATAGAAAAAGCACTTAAAGGTTCCTTAAAAATTATACAATGTTATAGAGAGACAGACATAAACCCTTCAGCCTTCTTAAACCACCAAAGTAACACAGCTTTTATAGATCACTTGTTCAACTATTTGACATTTAAAGGTGGGGTAGGAGATTTTTTCTGGGAGCATTTACATTTTACATTTATGCATTTGGCAGACACTTTTTTTCCAAAGCGACTTACAGGGGAAAACCAATCAAATCACTCAATCAGTCAAAATTTATTCATATAGCGCCAGATCAAAACAAAAAGTTATCTCATGACACTTTATATATAGAGTTGGTCAAAACCAGACTCTAAGCCAATTTACAGAAACCCAACAGAATCAGAACAGAATATGTTTTACTATATTGCTTAAAATCCCCTTCACACCTTGATTAAAACCAATTAATTAAATGCTCTAAGACAAAAACAGAAAAATTTAGTTACCTGTGGAATGGACAGGACTGAAAAAAACACCATCCAATCATTTTAACCGGCACATCAAAATGATTGAACGGTGAAATGTCTATCAAACTCAACTGCCATTTGTCCCTCCCCTCTCTGAGCGTACCCGTCTTCGTGCATTAATTGTGCGTTCTCAGAGGCTTGGAGCACTTGTACAGGAAATGAAGCCTGAGCCAGAGCTTGGCTATATTAGTTATATTAGGATGGAAAGTTCACTGGCAAACTGTTTGTCACTAACATAAATCACTAAGAAATGTAACGTTAGCCAGATAGGTATGAACTGGGGCTGTTCTGTCAGAGTGGGGGTGCTGGAGGAGACTGAATGAGGTATGCATGGATCCGTGAGCCGGAGCCTCAGCCGGGTGAACTGATGCTATGCTGTACTCGTGAACCCTCGGGAACAAGCAGTGCACAGGGTTTGGAGTTTTGAATTGTGTATTTTAAAAATGTAGCTTGCTCTAACCGTTTTTCCAAGATCCCCTACCCCACCTTTAACACTCGACTGACTCGCACATTCAGCTCTCATCCAATAGGGTTTAGAACTAGATTTATGCTAACACGGATGGATCTTCTGAAAACTTGCCTGTTTAGTCTGATGCAGCTCTCTTCTCTCTTTGTTGGTAGCTGGATATAATTTGAAGCATCATTAAGCATCAGTGAGGATAGTGATAGTGAGATGCATTTTTTCCTATTGAAGAAACATGAATAAAACATAAAAATTCTTCCTGTGTATCCCCAGAGAAGTTCAGTCATGTAGAGGAGTTGGTGCCAACTTTTAACCTCATATGCAGAGAAAACTGGAGGATTCACCAGTTTTGTGATAACACTGATGATAACATTGTGCTTTTTCATGAGAGCATAAACACTGAGTAAAACATAAGCTGCAGTATGTAACACTGAGATCTAAAGGCGCCCACTGGAGACTTAACAATATGAGCCACATGTGGTGTCATCAGCAAGCTTGTGTTGAGGTGATATGGTCTAGTCCACACTGCTGAAACATCCGAAAACATTTCTATATCAATGTGAATTTTAGCCTCTTTTACACCACAGGAACTTTAATCGTTTACCCAAGATTTGACACGTCTTGGCATATTTCCATCAAAATGACCTCAACCCCAAACTTTCCCTGAATAAAGCACCTAGGAGAGGAACAGGACTTCTCAGATTCCCCAGAATTGTTGGAGGCGGAGCTATGTGCTGGAGAATGCTGATTAATGGAACACACCTGCAGTATTCCATACCCGCTATGTTTAAAGATGGGGTGTGAGATCTTAGAAAAATGGTTTGAGCAAGCTACTTTTTGAAAATACTCAATTCAAAAGTCCAAACCCCTTTCTTCAGACATCCCCCCGAAGCCACACCTCCAGAGTACTGGCACACACAATGTTTGTTCTCGAGGGTTCATGAGCGCTGCACAGCAATAATTCACCTGGCTCCGGCTACCCCAGCTCCGGCGGCTCAGGCCCCGATCCATGCATACCTCATTCAGTCTCCTCCAACACCTCCGCTCTGAGAGAACAGCCCCAGTTCATACCCATCTGGCTAACGTTATATTTCCTATTGATTTATGTTAGTGACAAAACATTTTGCCAGTGAACTTTACTTCCTAATGTAGCCAAGCTCTGACTCTGGCTTCATTTCCTGAACAAGTACTCCAAGTCTCTGAGAACTCATGATTCATGCATGAAGAGGGGTACGCGCAGAAGGGGGAGAAACAAATGGCAGTTGAGTTTGATAGACATATCACCGTTCAGTCATATTGACTGGGCGCTTAAAATGATTGGATGGTGTTTTTTCAGTCCTGTCTGTTCCACAGTCAACTACATTTTTATTACCTCCACCAGGAGGTATTGTGATCACTTTGCTTTGTGTGTTTGTTTGCGTGTTTGTTAGTTTGTTAGCAGGATAACTCAAAAAGTTATGGATGGATTTTCATGAAATTTTCAGGAAATGTTGATACTGGCACAAGAAAGAAATGATTAAATTTTGGTGGTGATCAGGGGGGGCACAGATCTGTCTTGGCGGAGATCTGCACTCTCCGAGTGCTTTTCTTGTTTATTTTTATGTTAGCGCATTTAATTAATTGGTTGTAATCAGGATGTGAAGGGGATTTTAAGCAATATAGTTTTAAAAAATGCTCCACGAAAACATCTGGCACCCCACCTTAAAGCCATTTATAGATAGATAGATAGATAGATAGATAGATAGATAGATAGATAGATAGATAGATAGACAGATAGACAGATAGATAGATAGATAGATTTTTCTTTCTTTGCTTTTATAATGGGCTGTCAGTGAAAGACAAAAACAGTCACAGGGTCTGCTCCAAAATTAGTGAGTTCACGTCCTCAAAGACAGACTCACCCTAATGCCATCAGGGAGATGGTTCTGTGCACCTCAGAGGAGAACAAACAGACACACAAACTCATTTATTCCCTCTACCATAAGGCTGCTGAATGAGTTAGGGTTGTAGGGTGCATGTTTACTTAGAGTTACCTTTTTTTTTCTTTTCCTTGAGATGTTGTATGCTGCTGCACACATATATACTAATGATCGCATTGAGCTGCTCATACTGACAGTGTACAAACACTGTCACACACACACAAGTGTGTGTGTGTGTGAGCAGCTGTAGAGAGGGTCGTCCAATAACCAAAGGGTTGACGGTTCAAATCCTGCTCTGTCTTAGTCATGTACTGTTGTGTCCTTGGGCAAGACACTTCACATCAGTACTGCTACTCACACTAGTGTATGAATGCGTGTGAATGTTCGGTGGTGGACAGAGGGGCTGTAGATGCGAAATGGCAGCCACACTTCTGTCAGCCTACCCCCGGGGCAGCTGTGGATACATATGTAGTTTACCACCACCAGAGTGACAATGTGTGAGTGAATGAATAATGGATCCACTGTACGCGTTCATGGCAAAGCGCTACATAAATCGAATCCATGATTATTATTATGTTGAGAATGTCTAAAATGTCAGTGTTTGTTTTTTGTATACTGTTCTATGATCCTGTGACGCACCGCCCTCAGCAGTGCCAGTAATTTATGTTAGTTGGTTTCGTTCATTTCCTTTTTTATTTTGGTGACGGGTTTTGTTCGTCTGTGTACATTGTGTCTGTCTTGTCTGCGTCCTCCCTGATTCCCTGTTTGTCTTCACCTGGGGCTCATTACCTCTCTACCCTTTATATACCCTCCTCTCCTCGTGTCTGTTGTCAGTGCGTCTTTCATGCAACGTTAAGACAAGATCTCCCTCAACCTTCTCCTGATCCTCTGTGCTGCTTTGTTACACTTTGTAAGTTTTTTGATACCACGTTTGTGAAGATCTTTTTGTTATATTTTTTGATACCTTGACTGAGAAGATTTTTGTGTTAATTTTTTGATACCACATTTGTGAAGATCTTTTTGTTATATTTTTTGATACCTCGATTGAGAAGATTTTTGTGTTTATTTTTTGATTCCACAGTTATGAAGATATTTCTGTTGCTTTACATATTTTGAGTAAATAAATACTCAAACTAAGTTCATTTTTGTCCCTGTCTCATGCTTTTGGGTCCAAGCTTTGTGAGTTTGTAACAGATCCACTCAAACCATATTGGAGACAGTTAACAGAATTGCCCACTGTGGGATAAATAAAGTTATCTATCTTTATCTGCAACGTAGTTTAAAAAAAAACAAAAAAACAAAAAAAAAACATGAAGAACAACAAACAGAACAACTTCATCATCCTCCATCCTATTGTGTTTAGAGCTTCATCATACTTGTTTGGTACACGCATAGTACCAAGAATTCTTTTTCCCAGGTAAATAAATTCCTGGAAATAAAAGTTTTTGGTGTGAACTGGGCTTTAAAAGGCATTTATGGTTTGATATATACGAATATATGGCATTTTGTTGGACTGCCGACAGCTCCTCCATCTGTACTTATAGCTAACATCTGCACAGCTGGTGATGACAGGAAAACCTCTGATTATAAAGGCAGTCTGGAAAGATTTAGATCAGCAACAAAGATACTGCCTGGATAATTATTACCAAATAAACATTACATTTTAGCTCGCAGAAGTGGGTGGATAGTGGAGAGAGCTGCAGAAACAAATATCCTTGTATGACTTTATCAACAGATGTACACAGTAGAGACCTTGTTTAATTAGATAAACTCTTTGAAACCAATCAGCACATATTTCATCAGCTAGGATTTAATAACTTCAGAATAGCAGGTGTTGGCTCTCCACTCAATGTTAATCCTCTCACTGTCTCTGCATGCTGGACACATACTGGAAATAGAACGGCGCTGAAGGCTCCTGCACAGCAATCTGAAAATGTATCAGGCTTGAAGCACTGCCAGCAAGACTATTGTTTCTGAACCAAGATTGATGCTGGAATTTATGGGTGAATATACAATACATATTATGCACAGCTCAGTGTGGGGGAAATACACTGCTCTACAGCAAAGAGTGGGAGGTATTGATGAACAATAAGCATGGCACTGTAGGTGTGAATACCGTATCTGGCTGAGCTGTAACCTACAGCGAAGATGGAGAAGGATGCATAGTAATCTCTCACTCAGAGTAAACATTCATTTTAGAGCTATAGGGCAAGTTACTGGTGGTATAAACAGAGATGTGATATTAAAATATTAGCCTACTGTAATCACATCTGCAATCTGAAATGGAAACGAGCAGTCAAGACACATAATTTTCACACTTTTTTCACAATTAGGATTAGTTTACACATATGAAACCTCTTTCTGTTGTGTACATGGAAGCAGATGAAATGGATCAAGAAAATGTAATAATGGGAAGTCTCAGCCAATAAAAAGGAAAAAACAATCATGCGGTTAAAAACAAAATAAACATCAGTATGACATGAGTTTTATCCTTGTTTGTGAGGCTTAATGTAGCACTTGCATTAACTAGAGTTTTATTTGGAAATTATCAAGTGGGTACAGACATTTCTCTGGCATGAATCATCATCAACTTCTGCCCTGGCAGGACTTCTTATTCTTGACTGACACTGGCAGAGCTTTGACAAATTACATCTTACTTTTAATATTCTAGGTCGTAAAAAATATTGTTCCAGTTTTTCTGTCATTCCAAAATTCCAATAAAAAAACAAAACACGAGGATCTCAAAGCTTAACACAGAGAGAGGTCTTTGTTAAGATGTAATAACTGTAGGATCTATGTATGTATATGTATCTGCTTTATAACTGGACAGAGGTAGCCTTTACCTTTTGGAGTACGTATGTATTTTGGGTCAAGGATCAGACAGGCAAAGATAGATAGATAGATAGATAGATAGATAGATAGATAGATAGATAGATAGATAGATAGATAGATAGATAGATAGATAGATAGATAGATAGATAGATAGATAGATAGATAGATAGATAGATAGATAGATAGATAGATAGATAGATAGATAGACAAAATAATAATAATAATAATAATAATAATAATAATAATAATAATAATAATAATAATTCAAAATATGATCACCACTCCACAAAAACAGACATACCACATTAACAATCAATAAAGAAATAAATACAGAGTATAAGTGGCTAAGAATAAGTTACATTAAAAAGAAAGTAGAATTAAAAGACAAAACAGCCTATTGATTCGACCAATACTTTTGGAGTTATTGGTTGTTTTTAAAATGACAATGGGCTTACAGCTGGCCCACTGAGGAGTCCATTCCACCAGGATATGATGGGAGAACCGGGTCCAGCTGTGATCACACACTAACAAGGTCGGTCTGGTTCTTACTGTGGCCCGGTTCCACTTCCCCGGTCCTGGTCAGACCCAGCCCATTAACGTCCCCCTTCGAAACCTCCCCAACGCCCACCCCCACCATGACAGAGTGGAGTTCAGCAGATCCGGACTCAGAACGGCGGTGACTGGCAATAAACCGTCATGTTCAGTCTTGTGTCAAAGTCTGTGGTCCACATCCATGTCAGTACAAAACAAAATGAGGGCCATTCTATTTGTTCCTAATCTGTGTGTTACACCAGTAAGCTTAGCTCAGATCCCCATTTTGTCAACTCTACTGCTTCTAGAACCCATAGATTCCCACGGGTCAATGCGCTAGTTCTTTATTAAAATGCATTGCTGTCTGTGAGCTACAATGAGCAGGTTTTATCCAGAACTAATTTAATGATAGCAATTGTTTCCTCTGTAACAAATCACAGGTCAGTAAACATCCTCCACAGCTGTCACAGGGATGAATAGATGCCAGTAATGAGAATGTAAACACTCTTGGATCAGCAGGCTCTAATGGCCATAACTTTATTTAGGTGATTGTTTCAGCAGGCTGCACTCCGAATTAATTGGCATACACTGTTAAAGTTTTAAATAAGTCAATGCAGATAGATGTGAATAAAAGTCACATGTCTGGGTGTCTTGTGAATTTATTCTGTATTATATTTATGCTACAGCTCAAGTATACCTCGAAGGTTATTTTACAATTAATACTGAGTCACAGGAGGTTAAGGTTCCTCACACACCTGCAGTTATCCTTTGTATCGCCGTATGACATTCATAGATATTTCTGCTACAGAAAATCTTCAAGGTTAAATGAACCGTACTACTGCTGATACACATGAAAGAATGTTTTATTTGTCTAAGACTGCAGCCTTCCATTCCTCCTGCTCTGCCAAAAACAAATGGCTTTCCCGGCAGGACAGGTGGGAGTCGTAATAGAATGTAGACACAGTAATGGAACGCAGTAATATGAAAGGGCTCCATTTCATAACAATACCAACCAACCCCTTATGAATAAGTCTAAAATAAAGAGGATATAAGGCGAGGCTTGCAGCATGTGAGCTTAGCTGATGTGCAGGCTTATTGAAAGTAATAATCATGCAAGGTAAAGGTCCAATGAAAATGGCCTATATCCAGCTAAATTACTAATTCCATCAGCTCCTCAGGGCATGAGCTCATTTTTTTGTGCAAATGGACTGGGATCAAAGCAGTGGTTATTTTTTCATCATTTGAGTGGGATTCAACAGGGAGATAACTTACACAGAAGCAAAACACAAACTGCACAGAATGTATGAGAAGTTATTATGATTTCAACTCAAGTGTAGTGGGATATTCCTCAGATGAGAGCAGTTGTCTTTGAGTATAATAATAATGCAGTTCTGTTCTCAATCTATTGTTTGTGTAAGTAGAAGCTACACATTCAATAGCTCTGTGTCAAGGTCTAAGCAAAAAAAAAAAAACATAAAAAAAAAGAACAGTTTGCTTGTTTGTTCATTTGAGCTTATATATTCACCTTTTATGCATTTGGAACCCAAACACCGTCTGAGGGTCAGAGAGCAGACAGGCCCATTTATCAAATAGTAAAATGAACTCAGCTGAAAGTCCAAGGATCCTCTGAGACCTGATGTATCTCAAGAGGTGGAGTTAGACGGGCGTAAACAAACTGGAGAATATGGCCTCAGGGTCCTGCAAGACTCAGACTGAACTCTATACTAGTGTAAGAAGGATCAACTCTGAAGTCAAATTATAGCTAAACCAAAACAGAAATTAAACACCTGTTTCTCAAACTTGATTGACTGGTATATTTATTTTGAATATGAATGTCAAAACAGAAGAAAAATAAATAAAACATGAAATATAAGACATATAATACATATTCAAAAAGGAGTGAGAAGAAGTATAACTTTTTATGTATGTATGTATGTATGTATGTATGTGTGTGTGTGTGTGTGTGTGTGTGTGTGTGTGTGTGTGTGTGTGTGTGTGTGTGTGTGTGTGTGTGTGTGTATGTATTTGACAAGGACAATGCACTCAAATATGGTTACAAGTTTGCAGCTGATGTGATGCATATAGAGTTTATAGCTAGTGCTAATTCTGAACTCCAGTCCCCAGTTGGGTTCTTCCACAACACTGCAGTACAAGTATAAAATATACATCATTTAAAATGATCATACCATACATAAAAATATAATATATATAAAATATACATCATTTAAAATGATCATACCATACATAAAAATATAATATATATAAAATATACATCATTTAAAATGATCATACCATACATAAAAAATATAATATATATAAAATATACATCATTTAAAATGATCATACCATAGATAAAAATATAATGTATATAAAATATACATCATTTAAAACAATCATACCACAATTAAAATATTATATATAAAATATACATCATTTAAAATGATCATACATACATAAAAATATAATATACTGTACATGTAAAATATACATCATTTAAAATGATCATACCATACATAAAAATATAATACATATAAAATATACATCATTTAAAACGATAATACCATACAATTTGATAATCCATTGTTGCATTTATGGCATTCATTCACTCATACACAATATACACAATATTTACAGATGAGAACAGTTGTGTTTTGTCTTTAACCAGGTTTTGGTTTCGGTAGTGAACATCTTAAACTCTGAGATGGATTTTATTTCTGATGGCAGTGAGTTCCAGAGTTTAATACTCTTACAGGAGAAGGATGACTGTCTGAAAGTTGTCCTGCAGAAAGCAAGTTAGCAATTCAGGTTTGAGGAGCTTCTGGTGACTCTGTTGCTGTTTTGTCTTTCGACAAATTTACTGAGTGGTTCAGGTGCTAAGTTGTTTATACATTTGAAAATTAACTTGAGAAAACATAGGTCACTAAACTCCCACCCCCTCTCCTTAAATAATTAATAACAATAATAAGGTTCCTAGTCTAAACATATCTATACATATCTATAATGCCAGATACATATTGTTAAATAATTTTGTTTCTGGCTTTATATTATTACCAACAAATATAATATAATTTACATAAACACATAATACAATAACACATATATCTGTACATGCATACACACACACACACACACACACACACACATACACATGCATTTACATATACACATGCCACATACTTGTACATCTTTATAACACCCAGTGATACCCAACGCCGTCCTCATCCCTGTACCTCTTAAAAATTGTGTCTTTGTACCTCCTTTTAATCTGTTTCATGCTTGGACATTGCTTTAACTCTGTATTGAAGTTATGTGGAGAAAACACAAGTAAAACTGACACAACATTAGAAACACAAGAAGTAGACGTTCACAGATTGCTCAGACATACATTTTATGGCATTAACGTACAGTGAGCATAATGACTGGATCATACATCTAAAGAAAAGCTTAATTATTAAAATACCTTTCCTGTGTCCTTTCAGTGATGAATCACTGTCATTATCTGGAGAGAGCAGGAAACTAAAGTAATCTCCAAAAGAGCATATATTCTTCTTAAAGACTTAAAGCATGAATAATAGATTACAACCTTTTCCACATTGTTACTGAACTGTGGGTGTCCAGCTTTAACTGAACACTGGTCCAAATGAAATTGGACTACAGTATAGAAAGAGCTTCTCTGTTCAGATAAATAGTGTAGTTAATGCCAAAACTAGACTGAAATATGCTGTGTCCTCATGAATAATATACACACAGATCCAGAAAATGTATTGTATCAACAAAGGCTCTAGATGAGCAGACGATAGAATAATAATTCTTTTTTCCATGTAGGCACACAGAACTAAAATTTGACCAATCTAATATGGTATTTCATCGCTGCTAGTGTTTTAATGTGATTATGTTTTACTGCTTATTCTGTATGTACAGTATGTGCAAAATATGTACTGATTTCAGTGAAGCCACGTGCTAATTTGATATGAATTTAGTGTCAATGTCATGTCAAATTAGCTCTACAGAGAACAAATTTGCTAAATTGAAATATGAAAACAAGAACAACAATAGTTTTTGCTGAGCATTATGCAAAAACCATTGGTACCCAGAGGGGGCATTCCACCCATTTCTGACTGAGAACCATATTATTATGTCATTCAAGTTATTCCAGAATGTCTAGCATTCATTACTTTAGGTTAAATTTGTTTGGCAGCTAGTTGTGTGACATAAATGATCAAAGCTGCGAGAAAAATATGGTAAGTTAAGATGGTTTATTCAATATAATTTTAATTTTATTATCTCTTATCTCTCTGAATTTACAGGGTGTTTATGACAAATTCTCAGATAAAAGTAAAAATGACTGCTAACTTTATATACTTTAAATAAAATTTGTTCTCAGGTTTACAATAATTTGTCTATTTCTACCTTCTGCTGAAAAAAAAAATCATAATTTTATATAGAAATAAATTTACTAAGGAAAGCAAATAATACAATAGTTTTCATAATTGTATGAAAAAGGCGTGTGCCACATGAAAAGAGTAAATAGAAAACAGCTCCATATCGGAACACAATCCAGGCTGCCAGTCACACTGTTTCACAATAAATACCTGAAACTTCCAAAGCCTTTGACTTTATAGCTACATTGCTTCAAATTGGGAACATATGTTGCAGTGGCAAATCAGTGCTGCAAAAGAATTAATCTCATTTCTTCAGCCCAGAAGATCAAGCTTCTCCATCAGTGAGAGTGCCTGACCTTAGGGAATACATGAAAAATTCATGGCCTCGATTTCCCTGCTAGAATTTTGTTGGCAATTCAGTAGTCTCAAAGTAAACAATCCTCAGCAGCTTTGGCAGTCTCTCTCCATTGTTGATTAAACCAATGACATGTAAACAAGAATTAAAGAAATGAAAATATGCAGATCATATGGGATTGTTGTCACACAAAATGCAAAATTCACCATCTCTGAAGACTGTCAGTGAATCTTCTTCTACTGATTGAGATGAAAGGAGGATGGGATCAAATGGTGGTTGAGAGAAAATCACACACTGTTGTACACAAATTGCCTCATGTATTATTTAAAACTTGAGTGAGACAGTGTTAAAATCAAAAGAATGGTGTGGGAGACATTTGACAAGTTGATTTTCCATCACACCTTTCTGCATGTTACTGTGGTGAGTGCTGAAGGAGATAGACTTCTATAATGGATTTCTAAATGATATCATTCAGATTTTTTTCCGGCTCATATGGACGTATTACCTTTGAAAAATGCCTTGTCTGTGTTGCCATTGTAACTTCATCAGACTTTTAAAGCAAGTACTTCTTACTTTCCTCGTCTTTGAAACAGCCACAGAGACTTTCATTTGACGCCTCTGAGTGTTCAGCGTAATATGCAGTAACCACGCGCTATTAAAATATGGCCCCGGCAATTCCCCCATTGAGACGCATATAAGTGACTGAAAATGTGCATTCTATCAAATGCACAGGCATAATTTACATAATACTCCTTTTGCAACAGTATGTCATTCTGATCTATAGTCAGAAAATAACCAACAAAGACATTAATTATGCATGCCGCCGTGGTTGAAACCGTTTTTAAAATGAGGAATCATATATGAGCGTCCATGTGCTTTTTCCTGTCAATTACCATAACATAATTAGGTCATACTTGATGTTCCAATAATTTAGACACTTTCAAGGTATAATATGTACGTGATGAAATGTGCATGAATGAACACTAGATGCACATTAGTCAAATTTACCCATGACTGTTTTTCAGATGTGCATTAATGAATTCTTAAAATTATAATAATAATTAATATTATAATTTTCCATGTAACGGCATTTGATAGTGTTTGATAAACTAAAGAAAGTCATGTCAGGACCTGAGATGTTTCTCTGTGAAGTGAATATCTCAATCCAAAGACAGTGCATCACCATTATGAGGCTTATCCTAGTTTTGATCATATTTGGAATATGGCACTTACATAGAATACAGTCGAGTCTGGAAACTTACATCCCTGTTTATATGATAAATACTAGTGTCATTATCGCTGCTGTTTGCGCAGGTCCCTTAGGTCAATACTTTAGTAGCTGATACCTAACTTTAAAGTTACCGTGGCTCTAGAAAATGAGACAGACAAACATCCTGTGGTGGATTTGTCTTCCCTGTATCAATCTACTGTCAACAATGGAAGATGAGATCAACAGGTAAACATGTCCTCTGGCTGTTATTCTGTCACTGTCACCACATAGGACGAGGAAGATGGTGGATGTCTCCTGCTTTGACTGATGGCCAATGTTGGGGAGACTTAAACTACATGTAGTTGAACTACATAGTTTAACTACATTTTGTTGTAACTTGCTGGTAGTTAAACTACATTCATATTTTGTGCCGCGTCAAGTAGTTCAAGTACTGTTTGGGTAATTTTTTGTAGTTTAACCACTCAATTTGCAAACTATAATTTTGGGCAACAACATAAAATTAAGAGTTTTCTTTGATTTATTTTTGTAATATGAATTGTATTTCACCATTGAACACAGGACAGTCCCTTTTTCTGTGTGTGTGAGCAGCTTTTCAGTGTGGGCAAGGATGTGTTTAATGCCAAACAGAACCACCTATCTGATAAAAAACTTTGAAAGACTGCTTGTGTCGTGTCAACAAGCATTTCTGCATCTAGGATGTGATTACACAAGAGAAATCATATCCGTGGAAAATGGTCTCATTTGATAAACCACACAGGAATGTGTCAGTTTTGTACTTTGGGTAGTCTGTACTCATGTGAGGTTTCTCACAGGAAAGAGATACAGTATCAGTGCCAAGAATGTCATGAATACTACAGTGTGAAGTCTGCCTTCAGTGGTCATGTGTAGAGATTTTCATGTACAGATTTTCATTACTTTAAGTGTCACTTTTTAAAATTTTTGTTTCATTTCTTTAAAAAAACAGTTGAGGCATATTTCTGTTGGCATGTGACTTTTTTGTAGGTTATTATATTTTGTTTCATATACACCACATATACATTCTCAATTTAACGCTGAAAATAAAAAGTAGTTGTCTTTGGGGAAGACTCTTCACCCTCCTTGCCTCCAGTGTCACTCACACTGGTGTACGAATGTGTACGAATGTGTACAAATGTGTATGAATGTGTATGAATGTGTATGAATGTGTATGAATGTTCGGTGGTGTCCGGAGGGGCCGTTTGGTGCAAAGCCAAGCTTCCACCAGTCTGCCCCAGGGCAGCTGTGGATACACATGTAGTTTACCACCACCAGAGTGTGATTGTGGGAGTGAATGAATAATGGATTAATAATGTAAAGCGCTTTGGGTGCCTTGATGAGCGCTACAGAAATCTAATCCATTATTTATTTATTTTTTCTAGCTGTAGTTTTATAAACTCCATTTCTCCAGGGGTAGAATTGTAGTTTGTTTGAACTACTGCCATGTTGAACTACTACACTATGCTTGTAAAGTAGCTTCCCCAACACTGCTGATGGGTTAGTGTTCAGCGACTGATTTTAATGTTGATACATATGGTGTTTTCCACCCTGACCTTCCCATTGTGTATTGTCTGACCTTCAGTTAGATGCTTTACTTTGGACTTGAAATGATCAGCTCTCTGATGCGTTTTCCAGCTAATCTGCCAAGTACATTCATTCAGTTTTATTACTGAAAAGACTAAAGTATGTCTGTGTTTGCTCCAGCCATGAGATGCTTTCATTGCCATTGTTTTTATATATCTGGTACATCATTTAGTGCCTGTGCTTTAATACCCAATAGTCAGAAGCCATAGTAAGAAGAACACATGTAATAGTATCCTGGACACTGTTAGAGTAGCAGGTATGTCAAAACCTAGATAAGGTCTGATCCAGGCAACTGAAAGTGAAATACATTAACATGCATAAACACAAAGGCAGGGTATTTTTAAAAAAATGACACAATATACGGGATGCTACTGAATGTAAACCCAGTCACAGACACCGTCACCAGGCGTACTTTACCTATTATGCACATTTTTAGATGTACACAGTCATTGTGTTAAATACCTTTTATTTGCCCTTCTGCTGGATCCCATGGGACCTAAACTCAGAATAAATATGAGCAATAGACAATGGCAAGAAACAAATGATTTTTCAGTCGTGTTTGAACTGTGTCACCATTTACACATATGATGTTTGTCAATTCAAGAGATAATTTTACGAGCCAATGAAGTTGTGATTTGTGCCAAAGATAGCAAAGAAACATGTAGTTTTACATCACACAGCTCAGTGGACTGCATCTGTTGTCAGACATAATACATCATGACCAAATCAGCCACTGCCTCGACACATTATATGTCAGTCTTCAAGAGTGAGGTGAAAAGGTATTAAAAGAGGTGGAAATCACTCTAGTCTGGTCACGTGGAAGGTCTGAACAGATCATGGAGGGAGCCGATCTGTTACCATGACATCACTTCCACATCTTACAGGTGTGTTGTGTTTACATTTTTTTATGTCCAGTCACACACAGTTTACCACAAACTGCAACTGGTTTTAGGGGTGAAATTATGTTTTAAATCATGGATTTACTTCATTAACTCATAGGCATTACAAATTGTACAAAAAAATCATAAGCTTAAAAATTAGCACCTTGCCCTATAACCTACATCTATGATAACAGGCTGTGCACTGAGTTTTACTGTAAGTAAACGCCTCATGACAGATTTTCCACTGAAGTCCTCACTCTGTAGTGCTGTGCTACTTTCCCTGTTTCTGAGTCTAAAACAAACATCACGTAGCATACAAGCATGTATTATTGTTACACACTGCACCTTTAATGCTGAAAATAACAATGAAGACATGTCTTTTGTCAAACTGTCAAAACAAGCCAGTTGCGAGAATAAAATGCTGCCAGTGTTTGTGCAAACCACAGTTATGTCTAATCTCAGTATAATTTGTCACTGAAGGGAATACTACTATGTTGCCTCTCCTTTAGGCAGGAGGCTGTTAGGGTGAATATACAAAATTTAACAACTTTGTCACCAGAGACGAGGAGGTTTTTGCAATGTAAGTGTTTTAGTTAAGCTTCAGGAAAGATTTTGGTTTGATTCATACTTTAACAAGTTCATAGTGAGTCCTTTTCCAGACTGACCTCTGGTGTCTTCCGTCCATACAAACCTGTTTTTCTTTTGTATGCAGGTAACACTTGCCCTTGTGCCTTGTCTTGCTTGAGGGCAGAGTCAGTCAGGAGGATAAAATACGTAAACTAAATATACAGTGGTCAGATTAACTGTATCTTCACTGTAAGATAAAAAAAAGTGTGTCTGGCCTGGAGGAAAAAGTAATTCTTTCTCTTCCATCATATGTTTTCCCTTGTGCTCAACCCACTGTTTAAAATGACAACATTTATTTTCAGATTATCAGACACAGTTTTGTCAGACTCACACTGTATTGCCAGTGAATAAGAGTTTGCCAGCATGTTAATTTTATATTTGTTTGTCTATGTAAAAAGAACCACAGCGTGGTGATTTATAAGTGAGGTGACTTTAATTACTTGTGCTATCTCATCCCAGCAGAGTGTTTGAAATGGAAGCTCTCACTTTAATATTTATTCTTATAATATAGCTGTAGACTGATACTTAAGACACTCCCTTTGACAATGTCAAGACTCAGAGGAAAGTTAAAACATGGAGACCACACAATGTATATAATATGCACTTCATGAGTAATATGTGAATGTGTGGATACATCAGATCAGATTACATTACATTATATTACATCAGATTACATTAGATTAGATTAAGATTTATTGATCCCACAATGGAGAAATGTACTAGTCAAGGAAGCAACAGAATAAAGTGCAAAAAATGTGCATGAATAAAGCCAAACAATATAAAAATAATAATAACTATTGCAATAGCCTCCTCTATGGTTTATCCTCTAAACTGCTCAACAAACTCCAGCTCATTCAGAACTCTGTCGCCTGTCTCCTCATTCACACCCGATCACGCGATCACATCACCCCCGTCCTCCAACACCTCCACTGGCTCCCTGTCAAACACAGAATAACATCCCAGATCCTCCTCCTCACCTACAGAGCCCTCCATCACCAGCCTCCCCCCCCCCCACACACACACACCTCATTGACCTACTTCAGCCCCAAGCCCCCTCTGGCACCCTCCAATCCTCCTCTGCTCACCTCCTCGCTCCACCATTAAAAGTCAAGCACCGAACCTGTGGTGGTGATGGTGGTGGTGGTGGGGTGTGTGTGTGTGTGTGTGTGTGTGTGTGTGGGGGGGGGGGGGGGGGGGGGGGGGAGGTCTTTTTCTATTGCTGCTCCAACTCTCTGGAACTCCCTCCCACCTACCATCTGACACTGCTCCAACCTCAACACTTTTAAATCCCTTTTAAAAACTAATTTATTGAAGATTGCTTTTAATGTTTAATTTTAATGTTTAATTGTTTTATATTCATATACCTGTCTTCTGCACCTGCTTTTTTTATCTGTTTAAATGTTTTTTTTTTCTTTTTTTTATCTGCTGTATGTAAAGTGTCTTTGAGTTCCATGAAAAGCTCTATACAAATAAAATGTATTATTATTAATATTATTAATAATGGTAGTAATAATAAAATGCTATAGGCTCTTTACATATATGCATAAGATGTGGATGATGTAGAACAAAAGACAAACCAACTAAAGTCTAACTAAACCACACAAACCAGGGAGTAAGGCAGAGGAGAAGAGAGTGACCAACAGCTCCTCAATTTTCGCCTCCTTGACTCCTCAATGCTCCATGGTGACCCAGAAAACAATCTGGTTGCAGCATCTTGAAGGATGTCTCGATCCTCTTAACTCACTGGTGTATCCTGAGTCAGAGCTTTGTGAAAGTCTGCTCAGTGATCAGACCCATAACGCACAAAAGAGATCTATATTATACAAACCACAGCAGGAGCAAGGCTGTAGAAATGAAAGTGTTCTTCAGTTTTGTTTGAAATGATCAAATGATGACATCCATACATCACCCTTTGGCATGTTATACCAGGTTGTGAATTGTGTGAAAAGTTAATCATAAGTTTACATAAACAGTCATGTGACAGATCATAACATACAGCCATATTCATACATACCAGACAGCTGTTCCACATGTTATATTTAACTGGTGCTTATGTAAAATGGTCTGAGGTGAGGATTTCTAATGTTGTTAAATGCCTGCTGCCTCAGCTCCTGGTAGGAGGGCCAAGGAGTCGAGGTGAAGAGAAGAGGAACAACAACATAAGAACTGGCTAAAGAGCTCAGAGTAGAATTCACAGAAAATCAAACCCTAGATCCCAACGAACCCCCAAAAACAAACTGGACAAACTGGACTCAAAAATACACGTAAACCAATCCAAAAATCACTGTATCTGTTGAAATTAAAATGTGTTTAAGCTGTAGTTTGTATTCAGAATAATTTTAATACCCTCTTAACCCATAAAGACGACCCAGTGCTATTTTTGTGTCAGTTCCCAAATGATTTTATCTCTCTATTTAACCTTTCTTACCTGATTCATCATCGTGTATTGTAATATTATCCTTTATATTATGTGTTTTTTCAGTGAAAATGAGGTATTTTCCTATATTTATTTCACTGATCATGCAGATGTTCATTGAAGCTCAGATTAGAGTTAAGGGTTATTATATCAGAAATGGAGAAAACTGAAGAGAAAGTGATTTTTTCAGCAAAATATATCATTAACCCTGTAAAGCCTGAGCCATTAAATCATTGACAGAAAATTCTAGTTCTTTGAAACCGGAGCCTTTATTGGTCCTTCTGAACAACCAAAAAAAATGTTTTTTTCAAATATTAACTTCCATGTATGAGTTTCAGTTTTGTATCATATTTGATATATCAGGTCTCAATGCTCAAATATTACTATTTTTGAACAAACAAAAATATAGTATAACACAAACATGTCTAACAAATTGGTAATTCCTTTTCAAAATTAGCAAAGTTCTGCCTCCTTCCTCATTAATGACAATCTTGTAGTGTCACTGGAAAGGCCTCTGGTGAACGAATTCCTCCCCCCTGGGGATTATCTGTGTATTGTATGTATCTAATTGTATACGTCAGTTTTTTTAAGCAAAAAAAATATCACACTGATCCTGTAGAGGGCTTCAAAACTCATGTATCAAATATGATACGTTTGGCGTTACAGGGTTAATGTAACATAAAACTAAGTGTCCATCCTCTGTCAACTCCATGGGTTTTACTGGTGAATCAATGTTGTGGAAGATGACGGTGTTTCCATGGTAACTATGAAGCCTCTGAACACCCAAATGGGTCCTATCTGATGACCATGAAAAGATGAATAATTGTATTATACACCAATTATTTACATGTATTGATAAAATTAGTGGATCAACAGGTATTAAACATTTTAGATCAGTAGATGGTTTGTGTGTGTGTGGCTTTTTGGGTCTTTATGGGTTAATTTGACTTAAGAGATGGGAAATCTGTGTCAGTAACCAACACAAAGACTATGGCCTACAGGTAACATGTTCCAAAGTGAGCCAGGTTGGATGAAACCATCTTGTGTGGTTATGTTTTCTGTTCAGTGTTCAGGCACTAGACACTGGCAAAACATGGAGAAACTTTGAATGCTGGAGTCCTTTCTTTGATCACAGTTAATACGTCTCTAAGAGGATTAAACTGTCATATTAGATAGATTTGCCTCAGAGGGGATAAATATAAATCCTCCAAGTCTCAGCAGTAAAATCTGTAACCTTGCAACACATGGCAGCATTAGTGAAAAATGCAAACCATCCGCATTAAGTTTGCCTTTGCTTGTCATGCATTATACAGCATGTCAGAATTCATTTGCAACAAGCAGTTAAGGATCTATGGTCTTGCCAAAAATATTTGACATGAATATTTCATATTCACACAAAAGTCACTTTTTTGTAAAAGAATTTCTTATCAGGATGATGTTGTTTAATTGATGCCACCTTAACTACGTTACTACTCTGTCAGTAATTGTCTCCTTTTGTCTTTCTATCTCATCTACAGACAGGATCCAACAAAGCTCAGGATTGTGTTTAATGATGTTTAAAGTTAGACACAATGCCATTAAAAAAACTTTTTGTCTTTGCATTGCACATGATTGAAGGTGAGGAGATTTATGGAGCAACGGAGTGAGAAAGCGCTGTGCAGCAACACTAATCCCATATCTGTTTTTAAAACTTAATTTAGCAGCAACCACAACAAGTCAAATTGTAGGTCTAAGCAAGTACTTTAACATGCCATTAAGGAATAATAACCAAATATTTAATAAAAATGTGAATCATTGAGTCATCAAGTAACAGAGTGAGGAAAAATATACAGCAGTTATTCGAGGTTTGGAAAAAGTGCAAATATTTAGCATACCACACTTTTCTTAATATATGAAAGTACATTATATCCATGCCTCCTGGATGCCTCCCTCGGTAGGTGTTTCAGGCATCCATCCGGGAGGAGACCTCGTGGCCAACCCAGGACACACTGGAGGGATTATATCTGGGCTGGCCTGGGAACGCCTCTAGATTCCCCCAGAAGAGCTGGTGGAAGTGACTGGGAAGAGGGCTGTCTGGGCTTCTGTGCTGACGCTGGTGCCCCCAGGACCTGGCCCAGGATAAGCAGATGAAGACAGACGGACATAATATCCAAAAATGAAGCTGATATCATTTTTATTTTAGTTTTTAAGACATTAATTCATTATAACGGAATGAGAATCCAAAAAAGTAGGAGAGTGAGGTGCCTGTTCAGTGTGATGCACCATAATAATAATAATAATAATAATAATAATAATAATAATAATAATAATAATAATAATAATAATAATAATAATAATAATCAAAGGTTTTCTATGTATACTGATAAAATTATCAGTCTTTGGCCACATGTTTCATTGCTATATTTAATACACATTTGTCTGCTGTTTTTATAATAACATTCAAAATCATTATAATATTTGATTATTATGAAATATAAGATTAGACACAGGCATATATGTTGAATATACACTACCAGTCAAAAGTCTGGACTCACCTTGTCATTTAAATGGCATGAGATGGACCACAGATGGACAACAAGTGCTCAACATCACTGGGAACTCCTTCAAGACTGTTGGAAAACATTTCAGGTGCTTACCTCATGAAGCTCATCGAGAGAATGGCAAGAATGTGCAAAGCAGTAATAAAAGCAAAATGTGTCTATTTTGAAGAATCTAAAATATAAAACATACTTTGAGTTATGTCCCACTTTTTTTTAACTATATATTTCCATGTGTGTTCATTCAATGTTTTGATGCATTCAGTGAGAATCTACAATGTAAATAGTCATGAAAATAAAGAAAAAGTGAGTCCAAACTTTTGACTGGTAGTGTATTTATTTACATTCTGAATTTATACTGTATATATTCATTTACAACCTTTACTGTTCTTAATTTAGACTGTATTTACATATGTTTTCTTAAATATCCAGTTGTAATTCAGGTACAAATTAAATAAACACAGTTTAGAAACTAGAGATATATGTCTGTCATGCTGAGTAATCAAAAATATTGTTTTAGAGAAAAAAGAAATTGACCTTGATGTTCACTTTTGCTTGGCCAGGCCTATACGTGTTTTGTTGTGGTTACAAAACTGTTAAATCCAACAAAATTTAAATGAGCCCCTGCACCTATGTTACAACACTTTCATCTGAAGTAATGTCTCTAACCACCAGACAAATTTTAGTCAAATATGTTTACTCGGCTTTTCGATCTCCACTAACCCCTCTGGGAAATATGTGGCTGTTTAGCTGCTAAATACTCCAAGGTTTTCTCTTCTATTTGGTGCTGGGGCAGGTAGCCACCAGTGGGTTTTTGTAGCTTTTTCAAAAGATAATAGCTGTCCCCTGCATCTGAAAATAGCACTCATTATAGTACAGAGCCTGAACCAAAACAGATGTGGACTATAAAATCTAAAATATAAGATGAAAACACTGTGTGGTAGAAGAGAAATGCAGGATTAGGTGATAATTACCTGTGCTCACCTTTTACATAATCATTTTTTTCATTGTTAATATAAAAAACATTAATTATACAGAATACTCATGATTACAGTTAATAACAAGAATAGGGATAATTGTATATCTGTAATGGAACAATAAACTGAAATATAATATATGCCACCACCTTATGTAAAGGGTGAACTTGTTTCTGCACTGGTACCATTGAAATCATGGTCATATACAAATAAACTGAACATTTCCATTTCTATTATGTTTTTCTACAAACTGAACCTGTGAAGTATCATTTCTCATTGAAGGATCTTTAGTCTGTCATCTGTGCACAGGAAGTAGGTGGGTAAAATCCAGGACTTTACCAACACAGACTGAAATGTGCATCTGTTCTCCCTTTGGAGTTTACGTTTAATAAAACAGCGGTTTGGTTCAGGGAAGGAGAGGGTTATGGTTTGGTTTAAATATTAACTAAACATCTATGTTGAGTTTTAGTCTAGAAAACCAAGCCTTAATGCCTCAGATATGTTCCTTACCTCAGCTGTGGGTGATGTCTCATTGTTCTGCTTTGTGCCCCACTTTATTCACAGAGATTTGCATTTAAATACTAACATTTGGATTTCATTTCACTGTAAATTTGTTTCTGAGAAGAGTTCAAGAAGTCACAAGATTTTTTTCTTGTCTTATATTTGTGTCATTCAGCAAATCTAGACATTGAAATTGTATTTTCTTATTTAGAATATCAAAAAAAAAAACCAAAAAAAAAACAAGGAAAAAAAAGTTAAAATAAATAAGTAAAAATAAATAAATAAATAAATAAAACATTTGAAAAGGAGCAGGATGAAGTACAGCTTATATACTCTCGCCCCCTTACCCCATCTTTTTCTATTAATCACCAAGTCCCATGTCAGTTAATCAAAGTACCTTAACAAATCTTACACCTCAAAATAAATTCTAAACAATCCTGCACAAAATGCAAAAAATATTATACATATCAAAAATAAACTGTCCATTTCATAAGTGCATTTCATAACAGTGTTTGACATATCAAAATAAACTCTGTCCATTTCATAGTCATACGCATGTAGACAGACTTCACTTCAAGTTGCCAAAATAAATTCCAGATCCAAAAGGACACTCCAATATATGGAAATAAATCAACCAAAAAAGAAAACTAAATGATGTAAATGTGGTGAGTTATATAAAATATTGCCATTATCTTGTCAATTTTACTATCAGTACGACTTTCCTCTCTATCATAATGTGAGCTCCAATAGGCGTCTTTCCTGTTTTCTAGCTGAAAGCTGCTGCAGTTGGACGTGACTCACATCTAACATGTATTTCTCATGCAACTGATGTGATCGCTCTAATCTGTTAAAATGCTGCCAAAATGACCCGCTTAACATTACATGCGGGTGAGGTAGGCAATGTGTTCCAGGCTTATTCTAAACATAAAAAGTTTATTAATGTTGCCATCACAACCAGCTGGTTTTGTACAATTGCTGACAGATCCTGTGGTGGAACAGAGTACGCTCACCCTGAACAGTGTATATCATATGTATATTATTTTGATGAAAGTGTAACATGCACACTTTTACATTTACAACAACACATGTTTGCATTTACAGTACCTTCTGGTATTGTTCTTAACATTGCTTGTATGTGCTGCCCTTTACCATTAGTGGTATTGTTGTTTTTTCTTACCATTGTTCGGGTAATTATTATAATGTAAGTTAACGGTTAACTGTTACCCGTTGTAACACCACCAGGAATGTACTTTGTGTCTATTTTTCACACACATTTTAGTTATATAATGTAAATACTGTCGATTGACTTTATTATAATACGGTATTGGCCTATTTTGTTCGTTGTTTTGGCTTGAAGTCTAAAGACAGGAGTGAGTATTTAAAACATTATTATGTTAAGTTATTTGATGATGAGAATGGGGGTGGGATTAAATAAATTGTATCTTTTCCCCACTCCTTTTCCAGTGTAAATGAATGACTTTGGAATTTTGAACTTGCATGTATTCTGTAAATGCTCAAAATAAACAAATAAATGAAATGAATGAAAATAGTTGTATATCAGTGTAATCTCTGTAAAGACAGGGTTTCTGGCACAGACCTGTATTGTAAGGTGCAGTGTTGTCCAAAAGACATAATTCCTTGTAATGCAAGGCTGCACTTTCATAGACTCTGGCGAGGAATGGGCCAAAAAAGAGAACAGACAGATATCAGCAAAATACAAACCAAAAAAAAACTTGGTCCGTGGCCAAAGAGCAGTTGCCTACAGCCTGATACTGCTCATTTGCTGTTCATGTGCAACCCCAAGATGATCCCTTCTGTGAGTGACGAGTTAGACAGGACAAGGACAAATGTCTTGGTGTTGCAATGTCACTATTATTTAGGAGAAATTCAGTGTGTGGCAGAGTGTGCTGGGGTGGCAGGTGGATTTGCTGGGATTAGTCAGGGGCTTAATGAAACTCCAGGACTCCTCCAATTATCTCACAAAGAACCCACCCTTTTAACTTACTCAGGTTAAACAATGTGTGAAATTAATTTATAAATATTTATGGCGCTTCTAATGAAACCTCTCTGCTAATCTACTTGGATTTTGGAGCAAAGTTTTGTCAAGATTAGATGTGTTTATCTCAGGTGTTCGTAATGAAAAAGGGATCAATACATTGATTACATTTCACCACGGATATACTTAACTTATCAATACCTGTCATCTAGGCTTTACTTCCCCAAATTAGACCTAATTACATGTACACAATGAAAAAATAAGGTGCAGCATGGAGGCCAAGCCTGGTCAAAGTCTTACTTGTTCTGGCTCCTTTTCACACAATGGCTAATCTGAGAAAGAAAAACATACATGCAAAATTAAAATGTTATCATTAACCTTTATCTAAATTTTATTTTCAGCAGTTTCCTCATTTTGTAAAGTCATTGGGACTCATGCAGCATTTAATGAACTCACTCAGGTACAACAGCTTAACAAAAATGCTTTCCTCCAGCTAAAAGTGAGGCTAAAAAGCAATCTAAACCCTTATTTTTGCTCTCATCATCACAACTATTTAAAAGGAACCATTTTAATAATCAGCAGAACATTCGCCTGACTATATCGACCTTTTCCTGTGGCCTTTTCCCATGAAGAATTGAAATGCTGTGAGACAGCAGCTCTTAGCAGGATTAAATTGGTGCTGAGTAAAGCCCATTTTATCCTGTCCAATGCCTCAGGATGTATAGATGCTACCATGAAGCCCAGACTTGGCATTTTACTCCCCTGAGCTCCCGGTCCAAGATATTATTTCACCGCAAATATGTGTGGCCACATATACAACGAAAACACTTTCAACTGACAATCAGCATTTTAATGAGAGGAAAAATTAGGCTGTTTTCTGAAATGCAGAGCGATGCTGTCATGATGGATGCCCTGTAACTCCAGTTCTGAACAGCTATGTTATTGATTTCCATTTATGTGAATGCATGGTTTCCCACAGTAGCATCATTTTGGAGATGGAAGAATTCAAGAGGGGAAGGGAAATGAGAAACAAACAGAATCAGAAACACATATACAAACAAAGAACACAAAGAGACAACAGATAAATGAACCAACAGATGAATGAAGACAGATATCAGAGAAGTATAGAGTGGAAATGTGCTTTTATTCCCTTTAGAAAGCAGGATCTTATTGCATTTCTCTATACTAATAATATGTGGGACAGTTTAGAAGACGAAACTGAATGTGTCGGTGCACAGTAAAGATCTCACACTGACTTTATCATGAACTAGTTAGGGCCTGAAACAATGATAGCTAAACCCAAGACAGTGGTGAAGAGCAGAGCTATGTGCCATATTTCAATTTTTTTCCCCTTTTGAACATTTATGACTAGTGGCAAAAATAGACATCGTTACCTAATGACTTGTTCAGGAGCTCTCAGTGAGTCAGGGAAGAGCCACAACTGGTGGAGAAGGTTTGTAGAAGAAGTTCTGAACTGAACAAAGCGCTACCCAAGGAAGTAAAGAATCATACTTTCTGTTATATACTGTAACCATATGTCTTTGCTCAGTTGTCTAGTTTGATTGATTGTGTACGAGACCACTGGTATTAAAACAGTACCTGTCAGAAGCTGCTGGGAATAAAAGGTTAAAAGTGTAAATGTTTTGATCAAGATGAGTGATGCATTTGTGTCTTTTGGGAAATTATTGTGTAGAAGAGGTTATATTTTTACCTTTATATTATTGTATTCCCAGAGTTGTACATCATGCTTTCTAGATATTATCTCATATATTATCTTAGTCTTTTCTTCTTTCTAAATGAGGTTTTAGTTTTTATCTTATTCTACATCAATCCATAAAGATCCAGTGTTACTTTTGAGGCAGTTCCCAAATGAATTTTTCTCTATTTTAAACCTTTCTTAAAGCAACACCACAGAACTTTTGCTCATGGGGTCCCCCTAAAGTCAAGAACTGGTATTATCTGTAACAACTGCCGTTAAATCTCTATCTTGGTAATACTTGCACATTTACTGACAAGCCACTGAGGCTGGCAAACTTCCTGAGGCAAGACAGGAGACATACTGATAGAAATGTGCTAGGGTCTTCCTCAGTGAAACATGATTTATATCACCCAATGTAAAGTTCGGAGCCTCCAGTGAAATAGTCTGCAATCTCAGTATAACATTAAATACAGTGTGGGAGGCAGAATCGGCATTTCCCTTTGCAAAGTGAAAGTGAAACTTAAGACGCATCACTAATTCCTCTATGTCTCCTGCTGTTGTGAGGCTCATTTACCTTTCCCTACCTCCTGAAACATCGCAAACTTTAATTTGAGGGGGCAAGATGTTTTTTGGTTTTTTTTGGGTGGGGGGTGGGGTTTGTTAACGTTTGTTTTTTTCAGTACTAGGGGGATCCAAAACGTCCAAATGGGTGAAATCTGATGACCATGAAAAGATGACAAACTGTATTTAACACCAAATATTTACATGTACTGATAGGATTAATGGATCAACAGGTATTAAACATTTTAAATCAGTAGATGATTTTGGTTGCCGGTGGATATTTGGGTCTTTTTGGGTTAAAGACAACAATATGAAAATGCTACTGTTATCCACACACAGCACTATGAGTCAAATGCAACATATAATGACATGCATTTAATTAATTTAATTATATTGTCTTTTGTGCAACTGTAAGTGATTGGCCCTTTTCCCCTCTACTTTATTACTTTCTTGCAATAAAAAAAAAAGAAAAATGCTTTTGATTGTTTTGTGATCTAAATGGCATAAAAGAAAAGCTGTGAAAACATAAACTTGCTCAGGCAAAAGACGGCAGTCAGAATTATCTCCTCATATACTGGTTTGCATCACATGTAGCAAACAATTGTTGTCAAGTCAACATTGTTAGCCCTGGTCCCATGAGCTACTGACAGGAGCCCAGTGACCATGTTGGGAAAAGTGGCTATGAGAGGTAGTTAATTTAAGATACCAGTTCATCCAAACCACTGCACAGCTTTCCAAAGGAGGGAGAAGCAAGTCAAACTGAATGTGCATGGAAGAGAAATAAGGTTTTCAGTAAAGCAAATCAAATCAACACTTGGTTTAGTTAATATTATTAAGTCTTTACTAGACACACACAAATAGTGGAAATGCAACTCTAAAAGTGTTACCTCGGTCTTTACATACTTATTTTTATCTCATTTCATAGAGTCAGCTCTAGGATTCATGTGATGCATGTGAGTATGTTCTTTGTAAGTACTTCAAACAGCATTTCTTGAATGAAAGATACTATAGACCACTTCGGAGTCAAAGTCACAGTCTACGTCATCACAGTTGTGCGCACAGTTTGGTTCCAGAAAAACACCATATATCAAGAGAATAGAGGGAAAAGAGGAGGAAAAAGGTCTTGCTGTGCTGTAAGCCGTCAGAATCAAAATGCTAAAAAAAAAAGCAACCTTCACTTTTACCAAATACCATCGTTAAAGACGCCATTTAAATCAAACCGTAGACACTTATGGTTGAAGCCATTAAACAGATGGAGTGGACTGATGAAACTGACTGAATCAGCAGTGATTTACATTGTTTTCATGTACATTAAACAACACTTACTCAGCCATGTAAGTGCAGTTGGTCTGTCAGTATAGAGGCGGTCCACTTGTCCATGATCGCCCACGTCTGGTAAATCTGTGTTTTCTGTCCTTGTCGCTGACTAGGCAGCACGTCGGTCCTCATCACACCAAAACTATCAGACTAATCTTGGTGTTCTGTATTCAACCTGTTATGTGTTCTTTGTGCTCTTAAACTGAAGGGACAAACAGGATGTTCACTAACAAAAACACAAGCTCAACCGATGGGATTTTTCTCTTGTGAATTGTGTGAGTTACCACAGTGTTCCTACCCTTCAAATATGCAACACTCTGTATTCAATATCCTGGACATGACCGTATAGTACACAGTTCTAGGCATGGAAGGGTTTGTCTGCCTTGAACTTTTCTTTTGTGTAAACACTGGGTTTTTCAACAGGATATAAACACATGTCCGTCCACTGTAGCTTGGTCCATTTCATCAATGAGTCTGGATCAGAAAACCACCTCACCTCGCTGCTAATGGTCAACTTACCTTTACACCTTGTCTCTCGTTGACATAAAATGATCAGAGAAGGCCTCTGTATCTTTCATTACTCTATTTCTGTCCTGATTTTCACATTCCTTACACCAACTTCCATGTACTGTTGACACCACAATTGTCACTTTCTGCCACCAGTTAGGCCCCACCCACAAAACACATCATCACTGTTTACCAACATTGAAATGGTCTATAAAAACAAGTGGTGCCAGGTACAACAAACCCTGCCCCTCACACATATTGTAGCTTTTTTTGGCAATGATTCAGCTGATGTCATCATGTCTATATGTGTGCTGATGTCAGCATATCAATTGCTTCTATAAATGTGCCAGGTTTGAAGTAAATTGAAGTAAAATTGATGTTTTTTATAGACATTTGAATTTTGTATGAATTCAACCAATAGTTTTGCTACTGCAGACATGTGAAATGTCACCCATTATAAGAAAAATGGGGAAAAGAAAAGGATTACAAAAATTCATTAAAAAAAATTCAACTTTAACCTACTGTTCCCAAAATATAATGAGATGTACTCTGGGTCACTGGTAATCTATAAACCCAATTTGGTATAAAATCAACATATAGTTTTGGTGCTAGAGTGTTAACAAACAAACAAACAAACCGAACCAAAAGCAATACCCCTTGCTTCCCCTTCGAGGGGTGGGGTAATACAATTTATGCTGAGATTAGAGCAGTACTTCCCAACCATTTTTGGCTCATGACCCCATTTTAACATCACAAATTCCTGGCGACCCCAGACATTCAAAACGGAGACATTTTTTTTGCTAAAATTAATTTGGTTTTGATCATGTAATAATTTGTTATACTATGTTGCAAATAAACATTAATTTCAGACAACATTTAGGCTATATAAAGTATATTATGCCCCTTTTTTTTTTTTTTTTTTTTATAAGGAGAAGTGTGTGGTGTTTTAATCATTACATTTTTTATTGTAATTTTTTTTTAAAAATCAATTACTAGAAATTTCAGGCGACCCTACGTGGGGTCCCTACCCCAAGGTTGAAAAACACTGGATTAGAGCAATCAGGACAACTACCATTCATGTTACAATTTGTATCCTCCTGAAAGGTCAGGAATTAAATAACAGCATTTACTTTTGTATTCTTACCAAAACCACCCTCCCCCCCTACCCCTTACCCTTTTTCTCCTCTGCCTAACCCCAGACCTAACTTATCTATTGTCATATATTTGCAAATGCATTCTCTGAACACTTTGAAGATGCTGTCATTTTATCCAGATCTTGTAGAAATCAAGGATTATTCAAATTTCAGTACTTGAAGGTACACAAGGTTTTTATTTACATATTTCAGGATTTTGCACAGATTTCTTATATTGATATCCTTCTCTGTCTACAGCCTGACTAACCTCTAACCATTTAGCCTTCCTCTGTTTGGACTGTTTTGGATGGTTGGCTGGTTGGTTGCAGTATAATCCTGATGTCTGAGTGTTGCATTTACCAAGAGTGGCACAAAAGCTGTTTACCCACATTTTTAATGACTTTTAAAGTATAATGATCTTGCAGATTGAGAAGGAATAACTGGATTGTTCTGCAGGGATAGTTTTACGTGTTTGTGTTGTACAGTGATGCTTTTTCCACCTACAAAATTATCTTTGTTGGTGCAGATTACTGATTACTCCAAAACAACCTTCAGTGTCACCATTTATTGATTTTTGGACAGTTTTCAGAGCTAAATTTAGCTTTTTGGCTACAGCCACCTTGACTTTTGGAATTAGACTTATATGTACATATTTGGACAAAAGGGTAGATCTGAGGAAACATAAGTGAAACATGCCGTTTCATGAAATATTTGGATAACAGAATCCTTTAATGGTCTTGCAAATATCAGGAGGGGGTCTGTGAGGGTAGGGGTCTATATTGTGGTAGGAGTTATATTTGTAGTGGGTTTCATTATTATTTCTGCACATAATTTAATCGGTTTATACCATGGAGTTGATTTCTCAGTGAAGTTAGTTTATTGTGCATGTTTTGAGTACTTCTTTTTGACCTGTCTGCTGTCTGTTTATATGGATGGTCAAAACCCACATAATACAGCTCATCAACTCAGACTCATCCCTGAATGCAGCGCTAACCTTGCTTGTGAAAACAGCAAGAGACCCTGTCTTTCTACTGAACCAAGCCAATACAGAAAAAAATAAGATGCTAATGGTGAAGAATGATGTAACAAGCATGTGCATGAAGGATGAGAGGATGTTTCTGATTGATATAAAAAGAAAAAAAGGATGTCGTATGAGGTATTGTGAGGCTGCCACTGGACACATTTACCTCTGCAGATGGTCCATTAAATAGGATGCCCATTTTATTATGAATACACAGTTTAGTTTTATTTATTTATTCATTCATTTTAATAAAAGTCAAAAGAATTAATAAGAATTAAAAAGGAGACACAGAAAAAGAAAATCTGCTTTAACATTTCAGCAGAATGACCACATTAAGAATAAAAAGGAGCAGAAAAAAGAATAATCTTATATTTTCTGCCCCTTTTTAACAAAATAACTGTGTGGTGTTTACAATGGTAATTTCATACAGAATCTCTTAGTACATTAACATATCTGCCATCACATACTGCTGTAATTCCTCATACAGTATATAACTCAACGTTATCCAAGACATCATTATATTCAATACTGCCTCAACCACCAAATTAATTTGTTTCATAATCTCTCAGTATGGTAGATTTAATTGATTTTAAAGACTGTATTGGATCTTCATTCTTTTATTTCTTTGAAAGGCTGATATACATAACATTGATTTCCATCCTTTTTTACTCTATTTTATGGAAGCAGTTTTATAGTGTTGCAATGGAAAATTATGTATCAGATTTATTAAAATTGGAAAGAGACTGAGATGCAGGTGATGAACATCTGAATATCCAGGGGTGTTTGAGGTTCATCCACATGACGAAGAATCAAGATACTTTAGCAGAACCATACGAGTCTCTGAAAGGGTTGGGGTTTTGTACTGTTTCTGCTGAACAGTCAACATCTATTTACATGAGTCTGGTTTCGACCTGCTCTATATGTAAAGTGTCATGAGATAACTGTTATGATGTGGTGCTATATTAATAAAATTTGACTGACTGAATTGTGTATATATTTAGAATATTTTTGTTGCCATGCAACCCATTGCCTTGAGGAAATGAAGCCCTGAAGTGCTCTTAAACCTATTAAACTTCCACAGTAAGAAGTGCACTTCTGCAGCCTGTTGTTGTATCACATTGCTGTTTTAATATATTATTTTGATTTAACCCATAAAGACCCTGTGCTATTTTTGTGGCAGTTTCTGACTAAATATTTCTTTAGATTTAACCTTAAGTGCTTTATCTCCATTTATTATTATAAAAGTATCCTCTGAATTTTGTGTTTTTTCAGTGAAAAACAGTTATTTTATTATATTTAATTCATTGATCATGTAGATGTTCATAAAACCTCAGAGTAAAGGTGAGGGTTATTAAATTAGAAATAGCGAAAACTGAAGAAAAAGTGATGTTTTCAGCAAAGATATCAAAAACTGAATAGAAAAACAAGTGTGTCCATCCACTGCCATTTATCAAACTCCATGGGTTTTACTGGTGAATCAATGTTGTAGAAGATGACGGTGTTTCCACATTCACTACGGAGCCTCTGAAAATCCAAATGGCTCATGTCTGATGACTATGAAAAGATGACAAACTGCATTTTTACACCAGTTATTTACATGTATTGACAGGTTTAGTGGATCAGCAGGTATTAAACAGTTTAGATCAGTAGATGCTTTTGGTCACCATGGATGTTTGGGTCTTTATGGGTTAAAGAAGCAAAATTGTGGCTTTCATGTGAGTTCAGTGGATTAACAATGAAATGATAAACTTACACCCATAGAAAAATGAATGATGGACTGAAAGACTGGTGGGATGAACACCTCTTAAAGGCTTTAATCTCTGTTTTTTTCCCACGGCATTGAGTTGTACTAAAACGATTCTAATTATTTTATTATCATGCAGCCTATTTACATGCACACCAATATTACGATCATTATCCGATTTCTGGAGTTATCCGATAATTCAAGTGACCACGTAAACAGGATAATCTGATATGGTTTATCAAATAAAGGTAGTTATTGGATTAACACATCTTGATTTCTCTCCAATACTTAATCGGATTTATTTCATTCTTTCATTCATCTGTGCATGTGTAAACACAATTAAAATCGCAGAGAACGGAAGTTACGTAAATGTGAGTACAAGACAACAGGAAGTTTAAGTCTACCATCACTATATACGTCCGTGCTCCGAGAGAAATCTGATAATGGACTGGAGCATCTAAACCAGGGTTTTTCAATTATCGCATTTCATAAGTGCATTTAAATGTGTTAGATCTGATTATTACAATTACCCGACTACTCCCAGTTATTGAACTTTTATGGTCACTTAAACAGGCTCATGGAGGTGGGAAGTCTCAAACTATTAGTGGCAGTTGAGTCTTTTTCAACACAGATTTGCAAGGTTCAAGATTTTTTATTTGCCATTTGTGCACAAAGAAACAGTTCATTGGAATTCTTGTGCAGGTCGCTTGGAGTCAGGCAAAAAATGAAAAATTAAGTCATAGAAAAAAACACCTAGTCTTAAAATGAAAGTACTTAAAACATTACAAGAATAACAGTAAAATAGAAAAATATGAGAAATAAATGAAGAATTCTGTAACTGAGGTAAAGACTGTAAATATGGAACTAGTAACATACTATTTTAAAGACAAAAACTGTTTCATTGATGAAAACATGCACATGGTAAATCTAATCAGTAGTAACACAAATTAAAATTTTCCTGAGATGGCAAATATTGCACGTAATATTGCATTAGGGGTGATAGTGAAGTGGTGAGGGGTTATTGTACAGACCATTCACAGTAACACAAGATTTTTATGCATTTGTTGATTTAAAAAAAAAAAAAAAAATTAATTAATGTGGTTGATTACAGTTGAGTCTTATCGTTGGTTTTACAGCTTAAAAAACTTGTTTTAGTGTTGTTGTTTTTTTAATCACTTTAAAGAAAACCCTGTATTATTGAAATGATTACTTCTAACTGTGACATAACCACATAAATTGTCTAATGGAGCAATTATTTACCAGAGGAACATCAGTAGACTTTTAGAAGACCCAAATAAAGTCAGCAAGAGCATGAGGAAAAAATGTGTTGACTTAGTATTTCTAGAGAGTGAAATGGGAGTGAGTTAGAGCCAGGCTTTCATCTAGTGGTCACTGAGAGTATTTAACTTTGGCTTCTTTTTCCAGCTGTAGTTTGTCTCATTCAGGAGGAGTGACACCTTCTCATCTACTCAGCTCCACAAAAACAGGGATAAGTGTTGGTCTTATACGCTGCCTGACTTGAAAAGGATCTTTTCAAACCCCTGCAGGAGGTGAATGTTTAACTGAAACGATAGACTCCGTGTAGAGGATCATTCTTACCTCGTGGAAAATGATTAATTGTCTTGCACCCACACTCTATTACATCATTTGTACAAAGCAGACAACATATGGTGGCTCTGCACAGCTGCTGCTGTTGGGAATATTTAGCTAAATAATTCATTTACCACTTTGGTTCAACTCTCTGTGACAGGCATGAAAGCTTGTTTTGTACCAGAGTGTAAAAGAGATGGAGGTGAGGTTCAGCTGTAACACTCTGTGGCAAATTGATTATATATGAGCTGCAATGAGGTACCTGTTCGGTGTATTGATTGGAAGACAACTGCTCTGTTCACGCCAAGCAAATCTGGCAACCTGTCTTTACTTAAATTATCTGACAAACCTTTGGAGCCTGATCCATGAATACTAAATTAACAGGTAGCTCCTGAGGGCTGAAAAATAAGATAGAAGGTCAGATGGGTTGTCTTTACCTAGTGAGTGTTACCAACATCATGTCCCTTAAAACTGCTTTGTCTGCAACTGGTATGTTTTTTCTTCTTCACACAGCACTTACTGTAGTTTGATCTCATTGCACCGTCCCTCTTTGAATCTCATATTTGGTCTCAGTCCATTGCGCTAACATGCTTTGTCATACAACTAATACCACCAAATGGCTTCTGTAATTTGTTATGCATTGCAATTTGTTTGTGGCCCAGCTTTGTGAAAGTGGCATGTATATTATTCCTGCCCTTCTGTTGTGGGCCCGCTCTGACAGGCACAGATGTGAGATACATTGAGAGCATTAAGCCTCCAGTCACACTTCTTTCTTCCCCCCCTTTCCTTCTTTTAGTGGAATGTAATTATGACTTGAATTGGTGAAGGATGCCGCAAGGCATGGAATAGACAGACCAGTAATGAGAATATGGTTCCACAGTCCTCCTGGACTGAGGAAGCCAGAAAGAGGAGGAGGAAAAAACAAGCAAAAAAGATAAAGAGGTCAGAGAAAGGAGGATGGGGATGGGATGACAAGAGGACAATGAGTGTTGAACTGAAGGATATAATAGTATTTATGTAGAGCTACTATCCCCAGGCTGTGTCTAGACCCAGAGGCAATAGAAGAAGCACCTGCTCTGGGCTGCACTAGAGGTAGCAGCAGAAAAAAGTTACGCTGTAAAGACTAAAGAATATTCTTTCAGTTAATCCTGTTTTTTACGCTCTCATGTTCCCATTTTTCCACAGCTGTGATTATAATTAATGAAGGCACAAGGAGATGAATAGAAAATAGTGAAGGGGAACATAACAATATTAACATATTACATGACAGGACACACTGAAACTGCTGAAGTTATATCATGACATGATATGTACCTTATGTTAGACTCAGAAAAATTGTAACATGTATTGTGCAGGATTACGTCAGGTTTTGATGGGTTAAAACCAGGGAGGCTGAGGAGGTGGATGAAATGTTGTCATGACAGCACAAAACGGCAGCAGGAATAGTCTGACAGGTAGCTGACTACAGACGAGTTGTATGTCAGTTATATGTCAGAGCGTGTGAAGCTATGAGTAGCGCACACAAACGTGTACTACAATGGATTTAAGCCAAGAAGAGTTTTCTGTCTGAACCTTGGTGGGTGTTAAGGTCTGGATGTGCAAGAAATTTAACAAATGTTGTGACTGAAGAAGAAGCATTATCAACTTACAACCTTAAACAAGCAAAAGTACACTTTCATAAAATGAGTTTCTCTGAGATGTGGAGTCAAAGACATTTACAAATAGTCTCAAGAAATGCAGGAGGAAATTGGGGGGAAAATGTTTTTTTTATTTTATTTATTTATTTATTTATTTTTACAAATGAAAGATACATTGTTGTATCTCACTTCACTAACAGTAATGCACAAAACAGCAAGAAAACACACTAACATGTAATGTAATTGACTTCACATGCATAGACATTAACAGCTCATTCACACAGTGTATGTATCTACATATGTTTGGATTTAACAATCAACAGCTACATGCAAACAACAAACAAAGGGCTGAGAACACCACATGCAGGACTCAGCTCCACATGTGAGGGAGTCTGTTCTTCAGGAGTTTTGCTATGCTTGCAAAGCTGAATTGTGCTCACTCGATCTGATGGGATTTCTGACAGTTTGGGGGTAGAAATCAAAGGAGGCACTGGCCGTCTTATGAATGATCACTTTCAACACAATCAAATCTCATGACCAATTGAACCTTGGCTGATTGACAGTTGTCACTGAGCACCAAAGAAGCAGAACCTTCTGTCCAAGTGTAGAGAAAAGTCCCACCAGTTCCAGTGTTGGCTTAACTTTGGAAAAATATGAAAGTCAGTTAATGGCAAAAGATCAACAGTATTTTTATCCCATTTGAATTGTGTCACTCTTTACACGTTTGTCATTTTAAGAAATAGTTAAGTCACAGGTTGTGTTGAAGACAGTAAAGTTACAAGTTTAGTGTCAAAGTACTCAGTAGACTGCATCTCTCATTGAACACGATGAACATCACCAACACCAGTCTGCCTTGGCATATTTTATCACTTTGACCAGTCCTCAAAAGCAAGGTGAAAAGGTATTAAAATCAGTGAAAGTCACTACACTCTGGTCGTGTTGAAGCTCAAGGGACATCTTCAGTGAGAGGCAGTTAAGATGTCACCTTCATCACTTTCTGGCATGTAGTCGTTTTAATTTCACAGTCTGATATTTCAGCCAATTTTCAACAAACTGTCACTTTCTCAGCTTATGAAATTATCTGTTATAGTCAGAGGTTGCAAAAGTACTCTAATTCAGTAGAAGTACAGCTACTTGTGTGAAAAAAACATATAAGTACTGATTCAACTCCTTTACTTAAGTAAAAGTAAAAAAGTGCAACTTCTCAATTGTAATAAAGTATAAAAGTAAAACTGCATTTTTTTGCCATGAATGAAACAATACTTATTTAACCAAGCAAAATCATAAAAGTTTCCATTTTCTAATTCCACAGTGAATGGTACTGACCAGAGTCCTGCACTGGGTCAGGTACCTGAAGATAACCCGCAAAAACATGCAGGGACAGGTAAAAAAAAAATCCATAAGAAATTTTCACGAGCCTGGCACAGGTCAAATTAAACAAAATGCCGGTGGGTAGCACGCAAGGAGGTGAAAAAATAAAAGAAGATTCATGGATGAAAATAATTTGCAGGACATTTAATGATGATGATTATCTAATTTGACTGTGGTTGATCCACAGCTGGTTAGTTTTATTTTGACGTGAGCTTCACCTCTATTTATATCAGGCCACAGATAACATTGAGCAGCACATATTAGAGATTTATTGATGGCCCTTAAAAGTGAGTAACTGTGTAGACAATGCATTTAATCACAGGTTGGGTCACAGCCTGTGCTCTTCTGTCCGCTACACTGATTTTTCCTTTGAAGCGACAGGTTTTATGTTCTGTCACATTCGTTTAGTTTGAAAAAGTAACGAGCCTATTCTGACAATGTAAGGAGTATAAAGTACAGATATTTATGCAAAAATGTAGGGAGTAAAAGTAAAAAGTTGTCAGAAAAATACTCAAGTACAGATACCTAAAAAATCTACTTAAGTACAGTAACAAAGTATTTATACTTTGTTACTTCCCACCTCTAGTTATAGTGACAAACACATGTCTAAATGAAGGCATAACTTGAAGAGGATCAAAAGGTAACTTGTCTCTAACCACTACACAATTATTCTCTGAAATAAGGTCCAATGGGTAACAACTGGAAGAGGCAATACTTCAACTCTCTATAAGAAGTACAGAGGTGAAACGGTGGTGCCTTTAAAGAAGCACTTTCCACCAGGAGGCAAAAAGCCAAACGGCGGCTGTGTGCCGACTTCTCCTCTGATTCTGACAGGACCTGTTGTCTGCTCAGAATAACATGCTGTCTATAAATGTGTTTGTGTGCTTTAACCATTCAAGCAGAATTCCATGAAAAATTGCCTAGGTCTGTCTAAAAAGGTAGAAAGGATTCAATGATCCAGTTTAGTTCATCTGAGCTAAACTCTACATCTTTAACAAGAATGATGTTGAAGGTTTTCAGGTCCTTAATAATGAAGACATTAGTTGTAAAATGATTCGTAATTACATAAAAAAAACAGTGATGTACAAAATTGTACAATTAAATGTTCAACATGTTAGAATTACTTGGATTAATGTAGATCTAATTGCAGAAATATATAATATTCATAATTATTTGTTCATTAGTGCATAATCACATAAATATAAGAGCCAATATATTTCTGTTACATTAAAATAAGTCATTTATTCACAGAGGGAGTGGGTCACATTCACAAACTCCATGTTTCTACAGTAGATCCAAATGGATGCTTTTATCTGTAATAGTGACAAACACGTCTAAATGAAGGCATAACTTGAAGAGGATCAAAAGGTTACTTGTCTCTAACCATTAATCACAATTATTCTCTGAAATAAGGTCCAATGGGGAACAACTGCAAGAGGCAGTACTTCAGCTCTCTATAAGAAGTACAGAGGTGAAACGGTGGTGCCTTTAAAGAACCCCTTTCAGCCTATAATGACAGTAAAATAACTTGGTTGCAGGTTGCAGGGCAATTCTGTTGCCATGGAATGACATATTGACTTTCCTCTCAACAGTCTTCCTGTGCTTATTTTTGTATGTGCAAGTACTCTGTTCAAACCATCCCAACAAATCAGACCAGCAGGGAATCAATATAACCACAGAAGAGACAAAGATATGAAAACACAAATGTAACTGTGGACAGCAGCTGTGACTAGGGATGGGAATCGAGAACTGGTTCTTTTTGAGAACCGGATCCCAGTAGCTTGATTCCTTGGAATCGTTTGCCTGCCTGCCTAACGATTCTGCTTATTGATTCTGCCTTCATTGCACATGTACGATGACATCACGCGTACGCTGCATTGTTTTGGTCAGAACGTAGCCAACATGGCGTTGAGGCAGAAACAGTCTAAAATGATGACACCAGGTCCACTTGTAACACTTGCAGAGCTTCCATTTCTTCAAAAGGGTGGAATCCCTCCAATATGCTCAAACATTTGTGCACAGCATGTGATTCATTTGATACGCTATTTAGCGGTGCTTGTGAATCTAGAAGAACGTCATCTGGGCCCAGTTCTGGTGCGGGCAACAAATGTTGTACCCCCTCAAATACAAGTTTCCAAAGGTAGGGGAAAGGAACTGAGGTGCACAACAACGGGAGACGGCCCGAGTCGAACTGGTTCCACGTAGTAAAAATGCAGCAATAGAGGAATTAGTAAAGCGTCTTTAGTTTCACTTTCACTATACATGCTCCGCCCCCCCAAAACCAGGCCTGGCGTCATCTGTTCTTATTATTTGTACATACTGTATGTTACATTTTCTGTGCAGAGATGAAAATATAAAAGACCATTAATGCAAACATACCTCTTTGTACTCTTTTATTCCCTCACCCAATGAGAATCAATAAGGAATCAGATTGATAAGCAAAATTGATAATGGAATCGTTAAATTCTTATCGATTCCCATCCCTAGCTGTGACTTACACTTTGTGCTCCTGCTTCAGGGACAAATATACCTGTAGAGAACACAAAGAGATGGAGTTACACTGAATTCCACACAAACTCCCAGGGAGAAAGAAAACACGATTTATTTTTCTCAAAATGCTGGCATAATACTTTTAAGAGCTGTTTGAATGGAAATCCACGCTGATCGACTCAACTGATTAGCCCAGATAGACATTTTCCAACCAGTAATCATCTTTCATTGTTTACGACCAGGTACATATGAGTATGTCTCTGTTGGGCTGAGATCAAGAAAACATGATAAAGAGAGCAAGCAAACAGTGGAAATCGTAAAAGCACCGGTGCCTACCAGGAGCCAATCAGTTAGCAAATCCTGAGCCTCGCCTAAGCCACAATAGTGAAATTAATCACCTGGACTAAAGCCAGGTCTGCAGTTTCCGTTTTTCATTTTTCAAAATGACACAAAGAAAACAAGACTAGCAGTGGTGATTAAGCACACTGTATCTGACACTTAATAAGTCTGCAATCTGATAGATGGTTCAGAAAGAGGGCAGAGTGGGCACAAAGAAACTGTTTCCAACCGTGTGCGCTGCTAAAATGGAGCAGCTGGTGGGGTAATGTCAAAAAACGACTGAAGCTGAAGTCATGATCTGTGTTTCTGGATTTAAGGAGTGTTCAGCCACGATAACATGTGCTTCACATGCTGCCACCATTCTGTCATCCCTGCCCTGTTTTTTTTTATTGTTTGTATCATTTTTATCTGCCCTCTGGATGCATTGCAGCTGCCCCTGTCACAAGTTGATTTATGACTTAATTCTGCTGTCACTGATGCATATTTGAAAAACACACCTCTAATTATGAGAGCAAGGATGCAGATTTGTCATTACTTTTTTTAGGGAGAAAACAAACAAATAGTGAAAATTACTGAATGTTGATGTGAAGACGTAAATAATGCACAACATTTTTTGCATCCAGTGCCTTTAACAATGTATGTGGGCTAGTGAGAAACACAGAACAACTGTGTAATACATACCATGAATCAAATGACAGCAGCATCCATCATAAAACTTTATTAAAAACACACATCCGTACTATCTAGCGCTTACATACATCTACACACACAAGACTGTGCACTTTGCTCAGCAACTGTGTTCATCCCCAATGTTATCTCTGAAGGAGGCAAAAAGCCAAACGGCTGCTGTGTGCTGATTTGTCCTCTGACTCTGACAGGACCTGTTGTCTGCTCAGAATAATGCTGTCTATAAATGTGTTTGTGTGCTTTAACCATTCAAGCAGAATTCCATGAAAAATCGCTGAGGTCTGTCTAAAAAAGGTAGAAAGGATTTAATGATCCAGTTTAGTTCATCTGAGCTAAACTGTACATCTTTAACAAGAATGATGTTGAAGGTTTTCAGTTCCTTAAAAATGAAGACATTGGTTGTATAATTCTTGTAAAAAAAAAAAAAGCTCATGGACATTAGTGTTTTCATTTATGTACAAAATTAGACAATTAAATGTTCAACATGTTAGAATTACTTGGATTAATGTAGATCTAATTGCAGAACTATAATATAATATTCATAATTATTTGTTCATTAGTGTATAATCACATAAATATAACAGCCATTGTATTTTTGGAACACTGGAATAAGTCATTTATCCACAGAGGGAATGGGTCACATCCACAAACTCTATGTTTCCACAGTAGCTCCAAATGGATGTTCTCTTTATATATTTCCATTTTATGGTGGGTGGCTGCAGCATTCAGGTTCATTACTGCCACCAATTACTGCACATGGGGTGTGGATCAGAACTATTATACCCTTAACAAAAAGCCCAGAACATTAACATCAAACTTTGGCTCTGCAGAGCTCACTTCATGTTTTTAGCTGCCACTGCAGAGGAGGTTAAGGCCAAAGGTGTTCAGTTGATTCCGATCTGCGAAGTCAATGCAAGCCACTACTGCAGCTTCAACATAAAACGACTAGCTGCTTCCCACATAAATCCCAAAAATGCACTCCTAAATTACCAACATGTTTGTTTTCACTTAATTAGACCTCTAAGGACTGAGGCCATGTCGACTTGTACATGTACTTTCTGTAATTCAGCTTTGGTGCATTTTGGATTTTTGTCCTTACAGAAACTCTATCCACCCACCCGTCCGTCCATCCATCCATCCATTTTTTGTTTGTTTTTTTTTTCTTTTCACATATTTGATGAGGCAACACAGCTTTTAACCTAGGGGTTAGACATCACCTGTTAGTTTTGGATGCTCTTGATGGCACTTCAGTTCTGTTTTTTTAATTTTCATGTGGACAGAGTTTTTTTTAAACACTCCTTGACCAGAGGTTTTTAATTTTCTAAAAGGAGAATTTCAGAAAAATGCCTTGTGTATGTATTAATGTGTTTGACAACTCCCTAACTGATCATCAAATTCCTTTTTTCTGTTGGATAGTGTACTCCGTATGATTTTTACAAGCACTTGAGTTTGTAAATGATTATAGATGCACATAAACTTTATCCCATTTCCCCAGCGGAAGAAAGAAAAGAAAACCTAATAAAATATCTAATTAAACAGTTATCAGTCTATTAGTCACCAGACTCTGGTATTGTAGAGTTATGTCATATTAGGTGTTTTAACAGTAGAAATAGGCATTCTCATTCAGTAAAATGTGGATAGAAATGTTTTAACCTGTGCATACAAAAAGAAAAAGCATGGTGACTGACAAAACTTAAACAATGGTGTCTGAGGCAGAATCCAGATGGGATATACTTTGACAAAGTGTTTCCTTGGAAATGATGGTGAAAAAAAATGATTATGTTAAAATAAAATAAATTAAATATATTTTGAAAAATATATAAATAGATAAAAGATCACGTGTGTCCTTGAAAAACAGACGGTGGCTTACTTAAAAACAAATAATTTGACATTAAAGTTGTGCAAAAGGAAAAAAAAAGAAAGAAAAAAGAACACAAGGCAGAGAAAAAAACACGTGGAAAACAAGGAGACAGATAATACACAAACAATCATAAAGTCTCCTCTTACTTCAAATTTCCTCTGCACATATCTATTAAATAACGCTTAAAATGCAGAGTATACAGGATGTACAGTACATCAGGAGTACAAGTGAATTATTTCATTGTGACAATCTATTTTATGCTAATTTCATATATTTAACCAGTTGATAAGTTAATTGTTACGACGGCAGTATCTGTTATGTTAATGTGTTGAAAATGAAGACTTTTTCCTCTGAATTTGGTTTTAATATGCTGCACATTTAGTTGTTTATGTAACTCTTTACCTGCATGTGTCACTTACTGTTAAAAATCAAATAGTAAATTAGGGTTGACTTTGATTCTAGATTCGATGAGGAGACTGCCAATATATACCTACCTCATAGTTGAATTAGACCTGTAATATCTACCCCAAATAACACACACACAGAGTGTCAGTTTTAAAGGAGTGTATATTGAACCCAGTAACGATCCTTCACATAAGAATATCTCAAACAGGTAAGTAAATTAAAGTGAATACTGCATTGAAGTACTATAGAGCCTATATCATTAATTCACAGTTAGATTAACAATACACAGTTCTTTTAAGTACCTTTGTTGAACCACAATTGGATATTTTGAACTAAAAAGAAAACTCTGAGATCCCAGGTATGAAAAAGGAAAAGTTCAAATGAATAGAAAAGATAAATAAAAAGTAAGAAAAATAAGTTCACTCAGATAGTCCTACCACCCTCTTCCACACTGAAAGTCCAAGGTGAGTATTGCGATGGGGAGAATATGGAGATGTAGACGTGGAATGGCTCCTTTTCCAAAGATGAGAAGCAACCAGGATGGAGATACAGATGGATGACAGCAGAAGATGGTAGAGGAACCAAGGACTGAGGACCCAATAGAAGGACTAAACAAAAACCAGCCTACACAGGATGCCAATAATTATTCATTTAGTCCATAATGAAGGTCCATTTTGATATATTTACTGCTTTACAGTGTCCATTTTACTTTTTTTAACATGAATTCTTAATAGTCGTCCTACTCACAGTACACAGAACGTGAATTCACATAAACATTAAAAAATAAACTGGTTCCTTAGCATACAGCTCACACTGTAACCTAATTACATTCATTTTACTGTTCATGACAGTGAAAAACACCAAGAAGTCAACACACTCACATAAGCTTAGCTGCATGAAATGTCTGCCGGCCTAACACCGGTTTAACACCACATTAGCTTGCACCAACCAGCGATCAAACATTACACACACAGTAATTAATCATTTAACGACAACACAAGATTCATAAAGCACATAAACACAGGCTTCAGACACTAATGAACTGCTCCAACATACTTCAAGTTTATCCCCACTGGTTTTAGTGAGAGTACAAGGCTAACTTTAAGGTTTTTAACCACGTGTAACACTTTGCTAGCAAAGGAGCATGCTAATTAGCATATTGCTCATTACTCATCAGAAAATCAATTGTTCACAGCTCTAAACAGTTCTACGCTAACTTGAAGTTACAGCTCATCGGTCATCTCTTCTACATCCATGTTCAACTTATCTGTCAGTTACCTGACTTCTGAATAAGTTTTATCAGTTCACTTCTAGTGTTTCCTCTGCAGCATCTACACTTACCATGCTTTGGTCACAGGAAGCGCACAGAGATTGGTACAGAGGTAAGATGCCCACTCCTATCAGTTTTTGCACACTCAAACAGTGCGTCACAACTGCCACCTGAATTAAAGGGTTTATGATTTCACTTACGTTTAGGAGATGTTTTTACTCATAATTATAAATTTAAATTAAAAAAAAAAAACATTTAGAAAACAAACACATAATACACAGCTACATTTTCAGAGCAGATTAGAAATAACCTGGAGTTTAACAAACGCTGGTTACATTTACATTTTGTAACAGATGGATACTGATTATCTGTGTCTACACATGGTCTGATGCAGTCCTACATTTGTACAAAAAAACTATTGAAGAAAGTACTGTTGAATGGATTTGTATGTGAAACATTCATGGAAACATTCATAGTGTGTGAATGAGGCCCAAAGCCCATGTCATTGTTAATTATGGCTCTGATCTAATAAAATGTACCAGTAAGCCATGACAGCATGACTCTGACACTTAAGCAGTAATTTATTCATCCTTTTATTTATTTTAAATGATCATCATTTACACCTGTGTGACTCCTGTTGTGACGTCTGAGGTTTCTTTCCATGAAAAATGTTCCTGATAAAGCTCTGCTTAATTTAACAAAATGAAGTGTAATTATCTAGTGTAATTTAAAACACCTGGTGTGAAGAGTCTGAAAATCATGTTACAAACGTGTAGTCACAAAAAATACCTTATTGTGCATCATCAGTCATAATGGTGACAGTATTGGTAAAATGCCTGACAGCGTAGTATTGGTCTTCATTAAATAAAGACACAAGGACTTGCTCTCACTTAGGAGTCGGTGACACATCACATTTACAATACTGATTATGAGGGATTTACTCTGTCACTGGGAAATATTCGGCGCTCGGGGCCGCTTTTCTATTCCTCTAACTCTTCAGGTCCACTTCACTGTAGTATGGGCCCTAGACAGAGTAAGACAACTAGTAAGACAGCCTGTAACTTCACAAGCTGCAGTGCACCAGCCCCTTATGGCCTTTCTGGCAGATGGTGAGTGCATCAGAAACTGGGAACACCCTGACCAGGATACTAACCCCAGCCTTGTGCAACAGAATCAATCAATATTTATTACAGTCTTCATTGTCTTACTGTCACTGTGTTCAAATATAACTCATTGGTATGTATAGCCGGTAAGCTTTTGACATGAATTTGTGTCGTAATTCAGAGTGAAATTATTTTGTGTTTACAGATGTATGGTATAGTGGTGGTGGTGGTGGGGGCAACTTGTCTTGCTTAGGATGAACAGAGCCGGGCCTGCATAGCGGTGGTGGCTCTCAAAACAACAATAGAGTCCTCCGCCCAGAGTGACAACAGCTTGTGGATCTTGGCGTCTCCCTAGTTTGACATCTTTCTGGTCATGTTGATAAGTTTGTGTACTGTACACAGCCCGTGTTCATTTTTAAATTCCCCCGGTGCAGGGGTTGCACATGCAATACGTCATCACACCTTGGTTGCGGAACAAGAGGTGTTTCTTTTCCATAGCGTTCCAGAATGTGTTACTACCTCCAGAGGCGTTACAGAGCTGTGACAGAGGTGGGACCAAATGATCCCACCATTTTGTTTACACAGACATCGTTCCGGAATAAAGGTGAAATATTCCCTGAACAGAAGTGCTGTGTAAAAGGAGCTATTGATTTTACTTGTGCGTTTACAAATATAATGAGCTAAAATGTCCACTCTGACACAAGATTCCGTATGCATGGCAGTCAGGGCCAGATTAACACTTCATTGTACCCTGGGCAACAATATTCAAGGGCCCCATCATCACAACCCCAGGATCCCTATAATCTGGCAAAATACAGAATAAGTTCCAGGAATATATGTAAATATACCCCATACTTCAATATCTAATTATCATCAAATGCATTTTGATGTACAAGTGTGTAAATGCTCGTAGAACTACAAGTGCACCACTATAGCCTCTTGTCAAGGCCACTCACTTGCATATGATGATATGAAAACAAAACACATTAGCATCAGTATAATCTAAAATTGATCCACTACATTAGAAAGAGAGGGAAGTGTCCTCCATTTTCACAAAAAAATAAATAAGAAACCATTTCCAAAGTATCCAGTATTTATTTAAGAACACTTTTTGCCAACACAAATATATTGAATCATCAGAAAAAGCCCACAGACAAAACACAAACATAATCTGATAGAATCAGATATGAATTTTAAACAGAAATCCCCTTGTCACCTCAGAATTCAACAAGAGAGTTAAAGTAAGTGCAATGTAAACATCTTGAAATCTGCTTTATCTCAACAATAAACATATCTCAACATTTTCATGGAGCCACCACAAGGAAAAAATAAATATAATGCAGTATAATCTGCTAAAATAAACATTTTGGTCCCAGTTTAACTTTTAAACAGAAAACACATCACAATTCAAGGCATGTCAAGGCAAGGGTTAAACATTTTAATACTAAATACTATATGCAGTATACTACATTCTAATACTACATATTCTACATACACTCCCACTTAGCTGCTTCTCCATGTTTGCAATGTTTTGATTTGCGTACGTTGCATATGTCACGTAGTTCTTGACGTCTCACATCCCACTCAGTGCACGCACGTTGATTTGCGTCACCGCTGATTCATTTTTTGGACTGACCAATGAGGAGAGGGTCTCAGCTCATGGTCACAGACAGCAGGAGCAGGGTTTCTGTACAGTGCAATGGCTCCGGGCAGCAGACAGTTTCATTTCTAAGCAAAAGATAACCAGATATTTTCATTATGCCCGAGCTACCCAGGGCCCTTCAGAGGTCGCGGGCCCCTGGGCAATTGCCCAGTTGCCCATATGGTTAATCCGGGCTTGATGGCAGTTCATTAAGCAGTCAAAGAATCTCTCAAATGTGCGTTTCTCCAGCCTGTGTCCACAACCAGTTGTTTCTGGCCAGAAGTGCCCACAACATTATATTCAGAGCTCTTCTGTGAAATAGTCTCTGTTGCCAGTGTTACAGTTTGTTTCTCTGCCATTTACATTCTGACCCTGTCACCTCATTATCATCACTGTTTTCACCTGGGACTCTCGGCTGCTGTCCTCTCTCTCACCGTGCCGCACCTTTTCAGCCAATCCCTTTCCACCTGTCTACTCCCTCCCTCACTCAGACACACCCACCTCCTCAGCCAACTCTGATCACCTGTAAACACAGCAGCAGCTCATCAGGCTGACAGTATATGTTCACTCCTCTGCTCTCAGTTATCTGTCAGATTGTTAGTCAATATTTGCCGGTTACTCCTGCTCTGTTCTAGGGATGTAATGATATGAAAACTTCATATCACGGTTATCATTATTATCGCGGTATTTATATTTATACACACACTGAAATAATGTTACCAAGTTGTATTTAAAAAAAAAATAATAATAATAAAAATAAAATAAAATAATCAGCACAATGTACTTTTTGTTGGCAGAAACGTTCAAATATTAACATGTAAACATCAAACATACAAATGTGCATTAAAGATGGCACCTTATGGCCATTGTTTGACCATTTTCCATATCAAGTTTGAGTTGTTTTAGTTTCTTTTTCATAGATAGATAGATAGATAGATAGATGTAAACAAACTTAATAAAAATGTTGAACATAAGCAGCAAAATCAATGAAAATGAACAAAAAATGAGATAAAATGAATAAAAACTGACCAAAATTGGCAAGAAAATGAATAAAAATAAATGTAAATAAGTAGCACAATGATCCAGGAAATGTGCAGTACTGTGACTTTTCAAAGTGCGGTAATCAAACACGGTTATCATGATAATTAGAATTTAAATGGTAATACTAACCGTCTGGAATTTTACCGCGGTTTCTCGTTATACCGGTAATCGTTACATCCCTACTCTGTCCTTTTGTGTTCTGCTAGTATTTCATTTCCTGCCTGTTGCTCTGCTACCTACCTGGACTGTCCTTGACCTGTTCTGACTGCCTGTTAACTTGGACCTCGACTCCTGCCCTGCCTCTCCTTCGCCCCTGGTCCACGCCTCACCGCCTGTCTTCAGTTACTCACTTGCCTTTCATCCTGGACTACATCTCATCTCTTGTCTCCAAATTACCTGTCTGCCTCTCACCTGGAATCACTTCTCTCCATCTGCTCCCCCCCTACTGTGGGTTTAAATCAGGGGTCTCAAACATGCGGCCCGGGGACAATGCAGTCTGCCAAAGGTTCCAATGCGGCCCGTGAGATGAATTTGCAAAATGCAAAAATTCCACAGTCAAGGCTGTGGAACTCATTTGAGTTCAGGTTCCACATACAGATCATATGATCTCAAGGAAAACAATAACAGTATAATAACCTACAAAAAATATTGACTCCATATTTTCGTCTTAGTTTGGTGTGAAAAAATATAACGCTATGCCTATAATTATAACTTCAAATTTTTGTCTTTATTTTAGTGCACATTTTAGTGTAACATTAAATTATGTAAATATTTACATTTAGAAACTATCCTGTAACAATAAAATGTGAATAACCTGAACAAATATGAACAACCTGAAATGTCTAAAGAAAATTAAGCACAATTTTAACTATTTTCTGCGTGTTACTAAGTGTTTAGTGTCTTGATAGATCCGATCCATAATGCACATGTAGTTTTGATAAATTGAGGCAGAATATTGTTAAAATTGCACTTATTTTTCTTAAGAAATTTCAGTTTTTTTCAGGTTATTCACATCTTTTTTGTTTGGATAGTTTATAGAAGTAAGTATTTTCATAATTTAATAACTGTAGGTTTTAATTATCTCTACTCCAATACAAATTTTGTTGGATTGCAGTTTTTAAGATTTTCTTCAGGTAAGAATGGTTGAAATTGTATGTCTGCAGTCAATTATCAAAAGATAGCCGACTTGAAAATTTTCTGACACTTTCAGAGAATGCCATTTCAATTACTAGTGTGACTGCAGTCTGCAATCATTGTACTGCAGCCATCAGCCATTGTGCTGTGCTGCAAGTGGGCAACTTCAAAAGCAACTCGGCTGAAGAGAAATGGCAAAACTTATTTTGGTTTTAAGTGTTGAGTTTTAAGTGCTAGAACATAAGTGACTGATTACCAGTCAGGATCAGTTTCTCCTCCACCATTGTGTAATCAGTGTTGACATCACAAGTCCCACCCCCTTCATGATTCTGATTCGTCAGTAAGAGATACATGATGAGTGTGGTGATGTTCCAAAAGTTGATTTACATTCAAAATGTGAGAGTAGTTTGTGGCAGTTCTGAGGATTTTTTGGAAAATATACACTGCCAGTGGAAAAACAGCTGACAGTGCACATCGCTTTATGCTGTTGTTCCCCCTAAGAATGCTAGATCTTCATTTAACCCTTGTTTTATTATAGAAATATAGAGAAGCTGTAAATTCAAGTTTCTCTCAATATGGGACTGACTGATAAAGTTTTATCTAATCTAACTGGAAAATATATAAAACACAATGTGTGTTTCTCAAACGTTACAAATGCACTGATTGAAACAAAAAGGTCTCCTATTGAGCACAAACTTCTGTATATTTTGAGAAAAAAGAACTGATATTGTGAAGCACTGAAAGTTTTATTTTAGATTATCATTTTGGGAAAATATTCAAAATATTGTGGCATGTTTGCTGCATTGCATTGTAGGTATTGGACATTTTGCTCAGTTGTGTTGTGTTTTGTGTGCAGGGGTTCAGCAGGGTTGTTGTGTTTGTGTGAATTTAGGTTAATGTGTGTATGGAAATGTTTATTGGCCTTTTTATGTTTATTTTTGTTGAGGCACATCATAAGCGAAAGCTGTAGGCCAAACAATGCATTACCTGTTCATCTCCCATCTCCACTGCGTGATATTTCAAAGTTTTGCACCTGTTCAATAAACTGTTCATCCCATGCTCACCAATTATCATTAACCCATAAGGACCCAATGTTACTTTTGTGGTCATTCCCAAAAGAATTTTTCTCTATATTTAACCTTCCTTAAGTGATTTATCACCATTAATTGTAATATTGTCTTCTGTATTTTGTGTTTTTTCAGTGAAAATCATGTATTTTCCTACATTTAATTAACTAATTATGTAGATGTTCATAAAAGGTCAGAATCAAGCTGAGGGTTATCATATCAAAAACAGAGAAAACTGAAGAAAAAATGACTTTTTCAGCAAATACATCATGAACTTAACATAAACCCAGTGTCTCCATCCACTGTCACTGATCCAACTCTGTGGGTTTTACTGGTGAATCAATGTTTTACAGGATGACAGTGTTTCCACATTCACTACAGAGTCTCTGAACTTCCAAATGGGTCATACACTATATTGCCAAAAGTATTTGCTCACCCATCCAAATAATCAGAATCAGGTGTCCCCAATCACTTCCATGGCCACAGGTGTAGAAAATCAAGCACCTAGGCATGCAGACTGCTTTTACAAACGTTTGTGACAGAATAGGTCGCTCCCAGGAGCTCAGTGAATTCCAGCATGGAACTGTGATAGGATGCCACCTGTGCAACAAATCCAGTGGTGAAATTTCCTCGCTCCTAAATATTCCACAGTCAACTGTCAGCTGTATTATAAGAAAGTGGAAGTGTTTGAGAACGACAGCGACTCAACCACGAAGTGGTAGGCCACATAAACTGACGGAGCGGGGTCAGCGGATGCTGAGGTGCATAGTGCGAAGAGGTCGCCAACTTTCTGCAGAGTCAATGGCTGCAGACCTCCAAACTTCATGTGGCCTTCAGATTAGCTCAAGAACAGTGCACAGAGAGCTTCATGGAATGGGTTTCCATGGCCGAGCAGCTGCATCCAAGCCATACATCACCAAGTGCAATGCAAAGCGCCGGATGCAGTGGTGTAAAGCACGCCGCCACTGGACTGTAGAGCAGTGGAGGCACGTTCTCTGGAGTGACGAATCGCGCTTCTCCATCTGGCAATCTGATGGACAGGTCTGGGTTTGGTGGTCGCCAGGAGAACATTACTTGTCAAGCCGCATTGTGCCAAGTGTAAATTTTGGTGGAGGGGGGGATTATGGTGTGGGGTTGTTTTTCAGGAGCTGGGCTTGGCCCCCTTAGTTCCAGTGAAAGGAACTGTGAATGCTTCAGCATACCAAGACATTTTGGACAATTCCATGCTCCCAACTTTGTGGGAACAGTTTGGAGCTGGACCCTTCCTTTTCCAACATGAATGTGCACCAGTGCACAAAGCAAGGTCCATAAAGACATGGATGACAGAGTCTGGTGTGGATGAACTGGACTGGCCTGCACAGAGTCCTGACCTCAACCCCATAGAACACCTTTGGGATGAACTAGAGCAGAGACTGAGAGCCAGGCCTTCTGTCCAACATCAGTGTGTGACCTCACAATGCGCTTCTGGAAGAATGGGCAAAAATTCCCATGAACACACTCCTAAACCTTGTGGACAGCCTTCCCAGAAGAGTTGAAGCTGTTATAGCTGCAAAGGGTGGACCCACGTCATATTGAACCCCATAGACTAGGAATGGGATGGCACTTAAATTCATATGCGAGTCAAGGCAGGTGAGCAAATACTTTTGGCAATATAGTGCATCTGATGACCATGAAAAGATGACAAACTGCATTTTCCATCAATTATTTACATGTATTGATAGGATTAGTGGATCAACATGTATTAAACAGCTAGTGGATGGTTTTGGTTGACTGGATGTTTGGGTCTGTTTGGTTTAAGCTGACTTCCCTCCAGCACTAGGGTATACAGTATAATATAAATATAAGACTTATCTTACTCACTTTATGATATTGTTAGGCACGAAGTAAATGAGCAAGTTTCTGATTTGTAACTCACAAGCATCTTGCGAGTGCTAAATATTACCCAACCAGATGTGTCGTGGTTCATTATAGTGTAGTTTCTGGTCTGCTTCTGGTCTTCCCAAAGATAGAATCTCACAACTCCAACTCTTCAGAATTCAGCTGCTCGTGTGCTGACGAATACCAGAAGGCGGGCTTACATTACACCGGTTTTAAAATCACTACAATGGCTCCCCGTGTGTTTCAGGATTGATTTTAAGGTCCTTTTAATTGTTTTTAAATGTCTTAATGGTCTTTGTCCTTCTTATCTTTTAGGTCTGCTTTTACCATATGAACCCTCGCAGACACTGAGGTCCTCTGGCACCGGCCTTTTAACAGTTCCAAAAGCTAACACAAAAACTTATGGTGAGGCAGCTTTTCAGCATTATGCTCCTCGCCTATGGAACAGCCTGCCAGGGAACCTCAGGGCCGCAGAGAAGGTAGAAATTTTTAAACTGGGCTCCAGACCCACCTTTTAATTGACTTTTAACTAATGCCTCTGTTTATCCTTTTGATGTTTTATAGTTATATTATATTTATATATGTATGTCTTATATTAGATTCTCTTAACCAATGCTTCTGTTTTATCATTTTAATGTTTAATATTTATATTATATTTATATATTTGTTTTACATTTGGATTCTTTTAATCAATGCTTTTATATCTTTTTAATGTTTCTTATCTATATTCTCCAGTGTTTCATCAGAGGGAGCCCTCTGTGCCGGGGGGCAGCTGTGGACTCTGGTGGCTGTGGTGCCTTCCTTCACTGGGGTCTGCTCCTTTCTGGTGGATGGGGGTCCCTGCTGCTGCGATGCAGTGGCAGTTGGCCCTCTCCCACTGGTTGGGATGCGGCGCTGTGTCGCTGGCGCCTGGTTGCCAGGGTCGGCGGCTGCCTCCTGGTGCAGATGGCTCCCTGAGACAGCGCCTCCTCTTTTACTTTCTGGTCCTCTTGTGCTCACTCAGTCTTTTTAAGTGTATGTGTGCTTGTGTGTGTGCGTGCGTGCATGCGTGAGTGAGTGGGTGGGTGGTACTGATTTTTAAACTTATATGTAAAGCACTTTGTGCTACATCCTCAGTGTATGAAAAGTGCTATATAAATAAAGATTGACTGACTGACTGACTGATTGATTGATTGATTGACAGTTATAACATGTGGTGCAACCATATTTACCAGCCACTGCAATGTGGAGGAAGAAGGGATCAACAAGTGAGAGAGCTTCAAAACACAGAGGATAAATCGACATCAAATCAAAATAGAAATACAGGGCCAATCACAGATCAACAGTGCAGAACATGGGCTACTGAGATGTATGATATTAGAGATGTGGAACTGCAGCCAGCACTTCCCTTTCACAGAGCTGACATCTGACATGCAACACTCATTTCAAAGTCCAAATGCTGCAGCTGAGACATGAAACAGACAACAGTACATCAGCTGGATGTCAGCCGAGACACACAAAGAAGCTTTCTTTACTTCCAAACTGTCAGTTTAAAAAAAAACAACAAAAAAAAGTTTTCTTCAATATCCTCCAAGCATTGCTCTTTCAAACTTTTTTTTTCTAGTAAGTTGGTTTTTTTTTCCTCTCTATCTCTCTCTGTCTTTTTCTATTTCATATGTATCACACTATAATCACACTTGTTTTCTTGAGGCAATTCCCCTGTGACACCACAAGCACTTGAAGAGTCCAAATCACTAGTTTAAGCTTGTGCTTACACTGGATTTACTCTGATCTACTATTTCAGTGCTTGTATTTAGTTTCTTTCCTCCATTTAATTCTCAATTTTCCAAAGACAAAAAAATTAGCAAAAGCCCAGTAAAGGTGAAAGTTGTTGCTGGACACTAAAGGATGGAAGATGGGAGATGAAACATTATGTTCAACCAAAATGTAATGATATCACCTTTTGATCTAAAAAAAAACAAAAATCCATATATAGCTTTAAATTGTACTCTCATCTTTTTGTTTCTCTTGTCTGTGAACCACAGCTGTGAAGGACTGACTCACAAAGGTGTCAGAAATCCTTTACAGGCATCCTGGTTCATCTTCATACCTACAGAAATTTCAGTGGTGCATTCATGCTGTGAAAATCCTGTTCCTTTTTATCCCTAAGGCACTGCATCCAGCTGAGATCAGGGCCTGCAGAGAAAACTAATGGCCTTGTCATGTTGTTGGAGCTGCTGCATGTATTCATTTGAACAAAAAAAATTTAGACTAGCGAGGTGGGAGTGTTTGATACACTTACATACCGATGAGGCTCAATGGTGACAAGTGGCCTGACACCAGAAAATCCCAGAGTACACTTGTCGGTGTACTGTTGACACTGGGCAAGTTGGCTTTGTGATTCATGCTGTGTGCACCGCACTGCACCACTGCAACCAGCAGCATAACAAAAGCCTGGTGTTTGAATTTACCTTCAGTCATCCAGAGAGGAAACATAAGGAGGAATTACATCACACATATTGTTCACAAGTCACAGGAAGTAACAACCATCTGTCCATCTCCTATACTGGTTTATCCTCAGGAGGGTTGCAGGGTCCCTGGAGCCTATCCTAGCCACCTATGGGTGAAGGTGGGGTACACCCTGGACATGTCACCAGTTCATCACAGGGCCAACATATAGAGATGAACAAACAATCACTCTCACATTTACATTTATGGGCAATTTACCCGAACTTTCGGTATATTGGACGCACCCACCATGTCTCCAATGTCTTACCATCGATTCATTGATGCCCAGCTTACGTGCAGCAGCTCCATTTCCTTCTTCAACAGCCGAATCGATCGTTAGCCCGGAAAACATTAAATTAGCCGCATCATTTTTGAGCTGCGGGTTCACAGCATGTGGAAAAGAGTAGCGGTGTACAGACTGGAAATTACAGTAGATGAACCTATTAACCTATTTGTGCATGTCTTTAGATGGTGGGAGGAAGCAGGAGTACCCGGAGAGAACCCACGCAAACATGGGGAGAACATGCAAACTCCACACAGAAAGGTCCCTCCCAGGGAATCAAACCCAGGACCTTGCTGTGAGGCAAGGCAAGGCAAGGCAGGTTTATTTATATAGTACATTTCATGTACAAGACAATTCAAAGTGCTTTACATAAAACATTAAAAGCATTACAGCAGAAGCAATAAAATGTATAGGCATGAGAAAAACAAACAAACAAAAATATCAGATCAGATTTGGGGCGGCAATGGCTCAGGTGGTAGAGCAGGTCGTCCAATAACCGAAGGGTTGGCGGTTTGAATCCTGCTCTATCCTAGTCAGTCCGTTGTGTCCTTGGGCAAGACACTTCACCCTCCTTGCCTCCAGTGCCACCCACACTGGTGTATGAATGGTGGATATTTGGTGGTGGTCGGAGGGCTGTAGGCGTGAATTGGCAGCCACGCTTCTGTCAGTCTGCCCCAGGGCAGCTGTGGCTACAGATGTAGTTTACCACCACCAGAGGGAGAATGTGAGAGCGAATGAAGAATGTAAAGCGCTTTGGGTGTCTAGAAAAGCGCTATATAAAATCTAATCCATTATTATTATTATTATTATTATTATTATTATTATAAACAGATAAAACAGACAAGCAGATAAAACAGATAAAAACTTTTAGCTTAAAAGGAACAGCGCAGATCTGAACTGATGAATAAAAACCCTATTCATATGCAGCTGAGAACAGGTGGGTCTTTAACCTGGATTTAAATAAACTGACTGTTTTAGCTGATCTGAGGTTTTCTGGGAGTTTTTGAGGCAACAGTGCTAACCACTGCACCACCGTGTCACATGAGATTTAAATGTTGTCCATATTGATCGATGATACGTGGTAATTACAGGTTTGTTGGCTGCATTAGCTCCCAGTTCACTTTAGGATTCATTTTATGATAATAATAATAATAATACATTTTATTTATAGGACAAGGACACCGTACAGTAAAATATTTAACATTTTAGTTCTCACTTTTAGGGCTCTAAATGGTCAAGCCCCATTTATATTTCTGAGTTGCTAAAATTGCATAACCCCTCCTGTGCTCTTCATTCCTCAAGGCAGCACCTGCTGGTAATCCCCCACACCCACTTCAAAACTGGAGGAGGCCGAGCCTTTGAAGCAGTGGTCCTCAGACTATGGAGTAGGTTGCCGCTGTCACTGTGCACTTTAAATTCTGTTGAGTCTTTTAAAAGGCAGCTGAAGACCTTGTTGTTTAGACATGTTTTTTGTTCAATGTGGGTTTTATGACATTTTGTTTTTAGGCCGGTGTATGTAGCTGTGTGTCTTTGTCTATGTATCGTATCTCTGATTTTACTGTAAAGCACTTTGTGAATTCTTTCTGTGAAAAGTGCTATATAAATAAATTTTACTTGCTTAATTACTTACTTATTTACTTAGTTGTTTTTTCTCTGTTCAAACAGACTGAGAAAGCATGATGTCCTCTACCATCATCAGCAGTGTCATTATCATCATCATCATTGCCAACAGTGGAAACTATGGCCACGCCCTTATAGTGACTATAGTGAATTCTCATAGGGTTGAATTTGATCTGTGGTGGTGTGTCCACTTTCACATATGAAGCAGTGTTTCCCACAGAATTAGATATTACCTTTAGGTCAGCAGTGGTTGATGTTGAACCATCATCATGACCAATGTTTTAGTTAACTAGATAGTCCTACCACAGACTACTGACTGGAACTACAACTACAACCACTGGTCTAGTCCAGGGTAAACGGCGGTATATGGAGTATACCTACTTATTTTTCAGTCAGCATTGCGTATACCCACCTCTAAATCCTCCTGATGCGCACCATTCAGTGGTAACTGAGCCAAATTGCCCATGTTTTCCCCTAGGATGGTGAAGCCATGACCCACCTTACTCTGCCTCTAATTGGCTAGTACCTGGTACCTTCACTGATTAGATTGGTTAACTTTAAGCATGAGGACTGATGAACCAATCAGAGGCAGAGTAGGGCGGGCCATGCCGAGGAAAATATTGCTAACGTAGTGCCAGACCCAGGGCTCTGCTTAGCACTGTCCACCTGTGGAACCTGATTGGACACATCAGATGCCAGTGCCACCCCAGTTGATTGACAGGTCACTGCACGTCTCGCTGAAAGATACGCGATTATTGGAAATGTGAATGAGAAAGGCAAAATAAACGTCTTTCAAATGAGTGACACATATTGAGAGAACCTACTTTCATGGAATACATAATTCTGAGGTAAGTTTTAAGGTGGTTTCAGAATGAGTCACTGTTAAACTACTGGCCATATGACTGCACATTTGGAGGAGAAGAGCTTTTGTCGCCAATAGTTAAACTGTGTGAGTAGGCTAACGTTTTGAAAGGCTAACGTTGTCCTATGTTTGCCTCATCTTGAATTAATTTCCATTCATGCAGCTGCTTGTGTGACCAGTAATACATACAAACTGCTCCTGATCACGTCATGACAGTTTTATAATAGCGAGCAAATACTACTGACGGGTTTTTGGGTAAAATAAATAGAGTAGTCTTATATGTAACTGTTTCTAAGATGGCGTTTTTCTGGACTACTTTAAAAAATTAAAAAAGGGCAAAAATTGAGGGTATAGCCACTTCTCCAGGGACCGTTATATCACTGACTACAACTATAGCTACTTCCCCTCACACATAGTGGAACATAAGTATTTAGCTTAGACTGTGGTATTGCAATTATTCCTACAGTGAAAGATGTGGGTACAGTGAATGGCTCAACATTTAATTCCCTCCAGAGGTGCATTAATTGTTATGCTTGAATTAATTTGCTTAGATCTTGTATTGATGATGGCAAGTTGTTGAAAGGCACTTCCCAAAGATTCTCAGTGGGTTTAAGGACTGAACCACTCTTTCACAGTTTGATCCTGATGAATCCTGGTGTTGTCACCTTGGAATATCCCCACAGGCTTATACTGTAGGCACTTGGCATGATGGGTAATCACTTCACTTCATCCTCTGTTCTCACCCTGATGCGTCCATCACTGTGGATCCAAGTCAATCTGGACTCATCATGACCTTTGTCCATTGAAACACAGTCCAATGTTTATGCTGTCTGTCAAACTGATGGTCATTTAACACTTAAAGACCCACTGCTACTTTAGTGGCAGCTCCCACATGAATTTTTCTCTCAATTTTTTGGATTTACCTTTATATATATATATATATATATATATATATATATATATATATATATAATATATATATATATATGTATATATATATGTATACATATATATATATAGATATATATATTATATATATATATATAATATATTAGGGCTGCTCAATTATAGGAAAAAAAAATAATCATGATTATTTTAGCAATAATTGAAATCACGATTATTAAAAACGATTATTTGTTAACCTTAAAGTTGTTTACTTTTTTCTTGCAAAACAATGTAAAATATACTCTTTAAACATAAATAAAGCATTTAACCTCTAAAACAAAGTATGTTCACTTTTGTACGAAACAAAAAAATCTTTGAATGCAAATAAGTGTACTGTAAATTCAAGTGTTTCCTTTTATAAATAAATAGTGCACTGGAATTAAACTGCTATAGACTTGCCATAGAACTGTAGCAATAAAAAAAAAACGTGCAAATTATAAATTCAAGTATGTTCAATGTAGTATGAAACATAGTAAATTCAGTGGCGTGCCGTGAGGTTTCAGTTCAGGCCTTCTGTATACATCAGCCATCTAGAATACGTACGTTAGGGTTATACAGGTTAGGGTTAGGTTAATATGGGAGTTGCAGCGTAAAGAGATTCGGAGACTGAAGATTGCATTGCGGACGAAGTTGTAAACGGAGTTGTTTTTATGTGTTTTAGTTTTTCATAAGATTATGATAAAGGTGGCGGTGGTTAAACTTTAGATGGTTACAAAGGTTTGTTGTGTTAGCGGTCGGTGCGGACACAACTGCGAAACACTTTTTGCACGTGATGTGTTTTTGCTCTTCGTCTTCTTCATCAAACCCAAAGTGATTCCATACAATTGAATTTGACTTGCCTTTTTTGTTTACCAAGCACTTCTGCTGTGATTCTCCTGCCGTTTTTCCAGGTCGCTGGTACAACTGTCCTCTTGGGGTGGACCTGCCGGCTAGCAGGCAGCAGTAGCTTAGAGGGGGGCGGGCAGAGCAGGCTCATGGGAGCTTGCGTGTGCGTGAATTAAATCAACTCAAAATTAATAATCGTTTTTTTCTCGATTACATAATTTTTGTAATCGTTGCGTGTAATAATCGAAATCGTAATCGAATTCGATTAATTGCACAGCCCTAATATATATGTATATATATATATATATATATATATATATATATATATATATATATATATATATATTGTAACAAGAATTGGATACCAAATTATTTATTAATTGAGTGTTGATTTATTGATTAATTTAATTATAGATTTATAACCAAACTTAAACTTAAATCAACTCAAAACAATAATTTGGAAATCTTGCATAGGTTGATAGTTCGTTGACTGCACAGTGAACCCATGTGTGAATAACAGTACACAAAGCACAACTGAGGCAATGGATTTATATACATATAAATACTTTATTAACTAAACTAAGACACACAAATAACATAAAGACAAGAGACAAATACAACCAAAGGAGCAGGAGATTATGGACAGGAGAATATGTAGATTAAGCTGGCAGACAGCTATATTCAAGAGATTATAATGTTAGTGAGGTTACGTTGAGGTAAACCTACTTAACTTGGAATAACACCAACTCAGATAAATCAGGAGCAAGTTTTCTTACAAGTTGTTGCGGTGCGGATGCAGCAACTGGCACGGCCTTGACGGCGGATGGATGAAGTCTTCTGACGTAGTTCGAAGCAGGAACAGGCTGTGAAGCGACGTGCTTGCGCTGGAGGCCTGAAGGTCTGGAGTTCTGAAGCTCTGAAGTTCTGAAGTTCTGCTGGCTGGAAGAGGTTCACAGCTGGCTCTGGCGGCTGGTTCTGGAAAGCTCGCCAGGAGAAGATGGAACAGCTCTGAGAGCCAAGGAGATGGTCAAGACTCCTTGGAGAAAGCTCTTTGTTCTTAGGTGAGAGCTCAGAAGAGGTGGAGAAAGCTCTTTGCGTAGGTGAGAGCAGCAAGGGTGGAAAAAGCTCTGCTGAAAAGTTGGTTTCATTTACTTTTATAGTTTGTCCAAAAACCAGCTTGCCACGCCTTCCTCGTGCATATAGATGAGTTATCGATGCCTTGGGGCGTTGCCTTCTTTGTCTGTTTTCGGCGGGAAAACGCCTCCTTTTGCCGGTCATTTACATATTTCAGAGTATCATCTCTCTCTCCCCCCCCTTAGGAGAGGGAGAGAGGACCTCATGCAGACTTGTAAGAAAACTTCTCCCAACCTTAAATAAGATCCTGAAATAAGATCCTTAAACTTTGTACATCACCTGTAACCTCACTTAAGCATCAGTAAAATAATAGCATGATTATTCAGACATGCTATAAGCGGTGATACTCTTACTTTCACATAATTTACCATGAACATGATCAGGACACACATATGTGAAACCACAGGTCAGGCAAATGGCTTAAGTATTACATGCATAAAAGAGTTAACATGCTGAGTTAAGCAACATTAACACATAATGTAATACATTATTTACATGGCACATAGAGTGATTTTGTCATTCAGTCCTTTGTTCGTTTCTGGGTTCATCTTCACCTCTGGATAAGCAACAACAATGGGACACAGATGTTGAGAGGCAAAAGTCAGCTTAGTGTCAAAACAAGTCCATTAGGCTCATTCTTTAAGATCATCTGTCTTTGTAAATGTCATTTGTAGAGGATGTCCCAGCTTTGACCTGGTGACGGACCAATCAGCATGGTTGTTCAGGAATTTGGTTTGACACGGAGAGGAAGATAATATAATTTATGATTCTGTTTTTGAGTCTGTTCACTCACTCCACCGTCATCCGGCTACAATATATATATATATATAGTACAGGCCAAAAGTTTGGACACACCTTCTCATTCTTCGCATTTTCTTTATTTGCATGACTATTTTCATTGTAGATCCTCACTGAAGGCATCAAAACAATGAATGAACACATATGGAATTATGTACTTAACAAAAAAGTGTGAAATAACTGAAAACATCTCTTATATTCTAGTCTCTTCAAAGTAGCCACCCTTAGCTCTGATGACTGCTTTGCACACTCTTGGCATTCTCTTGATGAGCTTCCAGAGGTAGTCACCTGAAATGGTTTCCCAACAGTCTTGAAGAAGTTCCCAGAGATGCTTAGCACTTGTTGGTCCTTTTGCCTTCACTCTGCGGTCCAGCTCAACCAAACCATCTTGGTTGGGTTCAAGTCCGGTGACTGTGGAGGCCAGGGGCCTCATGTACAAAGCGTGCGTACGCACAAAAACCTGGCGTACGCCCTTTTCCACGCTCACGTTCAGATGTATAAAGACTGAAATGACCGTGGAAATGTGCGCTCCTTCACGCCAAGTCCATAGCTGGCGTACGCACGTTTCTAGTGCTTTGGAACCATTGGCGACATTTAGAGGTGACACTGAGAAACTGTTAATAATGTGGAAAAGGTCATTCCTCTGACTGATGTGCACATCGGAGATACACAGAAGAACAATGAACACACCGGCACGGCATCCTACTGTCAGAGCAGCACATCCACCACCAGAACCAGAACCAATTAGACCCTGTATCCATCAATGCCAATCCTGTCCGGATGGACATTCAGCAACAACCATATAAAGAGACAAGGACATAAAATTCATTGGTTGATAAATATAGTGTTCATGTCTGTGAGAACATGTATTAGTCGGTCCAGTCGCTCATTGACTCCGCCGATTGTCCTCACGATGTCCTCTGGTGACTCGGGTCAGCATAGACCCATGCCGGTCGGACGGGCACCAGCAGTGGGCTGTGGCGGACCGGAGGACCAGCTAACACTGGGGAGTCAACAGGAGCCTCTGTGACAGGAGGATGATACTGGGTCTGACTGTCTTCTGTCTCATTGTTGGAAAATAATAATTTGAGTGATTAAACATGAGTCAAAGTCTTTGATTTCCTCTTTGATATCCTGACATGATTACGCATGAACCTTTATCCTGTTTGGCTGTGATCAGACTGTTGTATGACCTGTAGAATGAACTAATGTGTGACTTACACAAATACTAAATATATATTTATCTTGGGGGTGATCCGCATCAGCCCTGCAAGAAAAGTGTCACAATATCGGCGACTCTTTCCTCAAACGGTTCGTCTCTTTTCTCCTTCCGCCTGTTTCGGCCTCCGCTTCGTGTCCACCTTGACGTCATCGTCTGATCCTGCAGACAGGGGAATCCCAGAGGGAACCCCACCTGCAGACCCCGTTTATGCTGAATTGCATATTTAAATGTGGGCGTGGAGAGGGAGGAGTCAGGTACTCCAACATATGCGCTCAATTCCACGCTGATTGGGATGAATAAAGGAAGTGTACTTAGATTCGGGTGTACGCACAGTTTCATACATCTGGATTTTTTTGTGCGTTCGGACTTTTCTGGATTTGGGCGTACGGCAGGTTTCAGTATGAAATCCACGCAAGTCTTTGTACATGAGGCCCCAGGTCATCTGGCGCAGCACTCCATCACTCTCCTTCTTGGTCAGATATCCCTCACACAGCCTGGAGGTGTGTTTGGGGTCATTGTCCTGTTGAAAAATAAATGATGGTCCAACTAAACGCAGACCGGATGGAATGGCATGTCGCTGCACGATGCTGTGGTAGCCATGCTGCTTCAGGTTGCCTTTAATCTTGAATAAATCCCCAACAGTGTCACCAGCAAAGCACCCCCACACCATCACACCTCCTCCTCCATGCTTCACGGTGGGAACCAGGCATGTAGCATCCACCCGTTCACCTTTTCTGCGTCGCACAAAGACATGGCGGTTGGATCCAAAGATCTGAAATTTGGACTCATCAGACCAAAGCACAGATTTCCACTGGTCTAAGGTCCATTCCTTGTGTTTCTTGGCCCAAATAAATCTCTTCTGTTTGTTGCCTCTCCTGAGCAGTGGTTTCCTAGCAGCTGTTTGACCATGAAGGCCTGATTGGCGCAGTCTCCTCTTAACAGTTGTTGTAGAGATGTGTCTGCTGCTAGAGCTCTGTGTGGTATTCATCTGGTCTCTAATCTGAGCTGCTGTTAATTTGCGATTTCTGAGGCTGGTGACTCAGATGAACTTATCTTCAGCATCAGAGGTGACTCTTGGTCTTCCTTTCCTGGGGCGGTCCTCATGTGAGCCAGTTTCGTTGGAGCGCTTGATGGTTTTTGCGACTGCACTTGGGGACACATTCAAAGTTTTTGAAATTTTCCGGACTGACTGACCTTCATTTCTTAAAGTAATGATGGCCACTCGTTTGTCTTTACTTAGCTGATTGGTTCTCGCCATAATATGTATTCTAACAGTTGTCCAATAGGGCTGTCAGCTGTGCATCAACCTGACTTCTGCACAACACAACTGATGGTCCCAACCCCATCAATAAGGCAAGAAATTCCACTAAGTAACCCTGACAAGGCACAGCTATGAAGTGAAAACCATTTCAGGTGACTACCTCTTGATGCTCATCAAGAGAATGCCAAGGGTGTGCAAGGCAGTCATCAGAGTTAAGGGTGGCTACTTTGAAGAAACTAGAATATAAGAGATGTTTTCAGTTATTTCACACTTTTTTGTTAAGTACATAATTCCACATGTGTTCATTCATAGTTTTGATGCCTTCAGTGAGAATCTACAATGTAAATAGTCATGAAAATAAAGAAAATGCAAAGAATGAGAAGGTGTGTCCAAACTTTTGGCCTGTACTGTATATATATATATATACACACATATACAGGGTGGGGAAGCAAAATTTACAATGAACATTTAGTTGTTTTTTCTCAGCAGGCACTACGTCAATTGTTTTGAAACCAAACATATATTGATGTCATAATCATACCTAACACTATTATCCATACCTTTTCAGAAACTTTTGCCCATAAGAGTAATCAGGAAAGCAAACGTCAAAGAGTGTGTGATTTGCTGAATGCACTCGTCACACCAAAGGAGATTTCAAAAATAGTTGGAGTGTCCATAAAGACTGTTTATAATGTAAAGAGGAGAATGACTATGAGCAAAACTATTTGGAGAAAGTCTGGAAGATACTATTAAAGAAGAATGGGAGAAGTTGTCACCCGAATATTTGAGGAACACTTGGACAAGTTTCAGGAAGCGTGTGAAGGCAGTTATTGAGAAAGAAGGAGGACACATAGAATAAAAACATTTTCTATTATGTCAATTTTCTTGTGGCAAATAAATTCTCATGACTTTCAATAAACTAATTGGTCAAACACTGTCTTTCAATCCCTGCCTCAAAATATTGTAAATTTTGCTTCCCCGCCTTGTGTGTATATATATATATATATATATATATATATATATATATATATATATATATATATATATGTGCAAAATACAAGGATTATATATATATTAATATATATATATATATATATATATATATATATATATATATATATATAATCCTTGTATTTTGCATTTTTCGGTGTAAATCATGTATTTTAATGATTTTAATCTAATTTACTGATCATGTAGATGTTCATTAAAGGTCAGATTAAAGTTGATGGTTATTATATCAAAAAAAGAGAAAAACTGACTTATTCAGTCAAATATATCATTAACTGTACATATACCCAATGTGTCCATCCACTGTCATTGATCCAACTCCATGGCTTTTACTGATGAATCAATGTTATAGAAGATGACTGTATTTCCATCTTCACTACAGAGCCTCTGAATGTCCAAATGGATCATATTGGATGACCATGAAAAGATGACAAACTGTATTTTACACTAATTATTTACATGTTTTGACAGGATTAGTGGATCGACAGGCATTAAACAGCTTTATTAAAGGTTTGGTGTGTGATTCCCAGTCAAACCAGGGCCTTTCTGTGTTGAGTGTGCTTGTTCTCTCAGCCCACATTTCCCCTGGGTTCTCTCGTTTTCCCCTCCATCAAAAGCATTTGCATATAGGTTAACCGTCCTGTCAATACCCATGACCAAGGCACTGCTGAAGACCTGGAGTTGGTGTGCCATCAATGGCAGCTCACTGCTCCTAATGTGCTGCATGTCCTGAAGTGTTAATACTAATCATTCCTGCTAATGCTGGGTACACTGTGTGTTAAAATGGGTGAAATACAGAGGCAGACTTTTCCTTCTGGGGTAATAATGTGAGTTCAATTTAAATCTAAAATTAATTAATGTAAAAGTCCGATTTCAGTAGAGCTAATTTATGATCTTCTGACCTGAATATCAATTTATTGTTTTTTTTTTTTTTTTAATTTTATATATACATATATATACATATATACAGTACAGGCCAAAAGTTTGGACACACCTTCTCATTCTTTGCATTTTCTTTATTTTCATGACTATTTACATTGTAGATTCTCACTGAAGGCATCAAAACTATGAATGAACACGTGGAATTATGTACTTAACAAAAAAGTGTGAAATAACTGAAAACATATCTTATATTCTAGTTTCTTCAAAGTAGCCACCCTTAGCTCTGATGACTGCTTTGCACACTCTTGCCATTCTCTTGATGAGCTTCCAGAGGTAGTCACCTGAAATGGTTTCCCAACAGTCTTGAAGAAGTTCCCAGAGATGCTTAGCACTTGTTGGCCCTTTTGCCTTCACTCTGCGGTCCAGCTCAACCAAACCATCTCGGTTGGGTTCAAGTCTGGTGACTGTGGAGGCCAGGTCATCTGGCGCAGCACTCCATCACTCTCCTTCTTGGTCAAATATCCCTCACACAGCCTGGAGGTGTGTTTGGGGTCATTGTCCTGTTGAAAAATAAATGATGGTCCAACTAAACGCAGACCGGATGGAATGGCATGTCACTTCAGGATGCTGTGGTAGCCATGCTGATTCAGGTTGCCTTTAATCTTGAATAAATCCCCAACAGTGTCACCAGCAAAGCACCCCCACACCATCACACCTCCCCCTCCATGCTTCACGGTGGGAACCAGGCATGTAGCATCCATCCGTTCACCTTTTCTGCGTCGCACAAAGACATGGCGGTTGGATCCAAAGATCTGAAATTTGGACTCATCAGACCAAAGCACAGATTTCCACTGGTCTAATGTCCATTCCTTGTGTTTCTTGGCCCAAATAAATCTCTTCTGTTTGTTGCCTCTCCTGAGCAGTGGTTTCCTAGCAGCTGTTTGACCATGAAGGCCTGATTGGCGCAGTCTCCTCTTAACAGTTGTTGTAGAGATGTGTCTGCTGCTAGAGCTCTGTGTGGTATTCATCTGGTCTCTAATCTGAGCTGCTGTTAATTTGCGATTTCTGAGGCTGGTGACTCAGATGAACTTATCTTCAGCATCAGAGGTGACTCTTGGTCTTCCTTTCCTGGGGCGGTCCTCATGTGAGCCAGTTTCGTTGGAGCGCTTGATGGTTTTTGCGACTGCACTTGGGGACACATTCAAAGTTTTTGAAATTTTCCGGACTGACTGACCTTCATTTCTTAAAGTAATGATGGCCACTCGTTTGTCTTTACTTAGCTGATTGGTTCTCGCCATAATATGTATTCTAACAGTTGACCAATAGGGCTGTCAGCTGTGCATCAACCTGACTTCTGCACAACACAACTGATGGTCCCAACCCCATCAATAAGGCAAGAAATTCCACGAAGTAACCCTGATGAGGCACACCTGTGAAGTGGAAACCATTTCAGGTGACTACCTCTGGAAGCTCATCAAGAGAATGCCAAGGGTGTGCAAGGCAGTCATCAGAGCTAAGGGTGGCTACTTTGAAGAAACTAGAATATAAGAGATGTTGTCAGTTATTTCACACTTTTTTGGTAAGTACATAATTCCACATGTGTTCATTCATAGTTCTGATGCCTTCAGTGAGAATCTACAATGTAAATAGTCATGAAAATAAAGAAAATGCGAAGAATGAGAAGGTGTGTCCAAACTTTTGGCCTGTACTGTATATATATATATACACACACACACATATATATATACATACATATATATATATATATATATATATATATATATATATATATATATATATAACAAGAATAGGATACCAAATTATTTATTAATTGAGTGTTGATTTATTGATTAATTTAATTATAGATTTATAACCAAACTTAAACTTAAATCAACTCAAAACAATAATTTGGAAATCTTGCATAGGTTGATAGTTCGTTGACTGCACAGTGAACCCATGTGTGAATAACAGTACACAAAGCACAACTGAGGCAATGGATTTATATACATATAAATACTTTATTAACTAAACTAAGACACACAAATAACATAAAGACAAGAGACAAATACAACCAAAGGAGCAGGAGATTATGGACAGGAGAATATGTAGATTAAGCTGGCAGACAGCTATATTCAAGAGATTATAATGTTAGTGAGGTTACGTTGAGGTAAACCTACTTAACTTGGAATAACACCAACTCAGATAAATCAGGAGCAAGTTTTCTTACAAGTTGTTGCGGTGCGGATGCAGCAACTGGCACGGCCTTGACGGCGGATGGATGAAGTCTTCTGACGTAGTTCGAAGCAGGAACAGGCTGTGAAGCGACGTGCTTGCGCTGGAGGCCTGAAGGTCTGGAGTTCTGAAGTTCTGAAGCTCTGAAGTTCTGAAGTTCTGCTGGCTGGAAGAGGTTCACAGCTGGCTCTGGCGGCTGGTTCTGGAAAGCTCGCCAGGAGAAGATGGAACAGCTCTGAGAGCCAAGGAGATGGTCAAGACTCCTTGGAGAAAGCTCTTTGTTCTTAGGTGAGAGCTCAGAAGAGGTGGAGAAAGCTCTTTGCGTAGGTGAGAGCAGCAAGGGTGGAAAAAGCTCTGCTGAAAAGTTGGTTTCATTTACTTTTATAGTTTGTCCAAAAACCAGCTTGCCATGCCTTCCTCGTGCATATAGATGAGTTATCGATGCCTTGGGGCGTTGCCTTCTTTGTCTGTTTTCGGCGGGAAAACGCCTCCTTTTGCCGGTCATTTACATATTTCAGAGTATCATCTCTCTCTCCCCCCCTTAGGAGAGGGAGAGAGGACCTCATGCAGACTTGTAAGAAAACTTCTCCCAACCTTAAATAAGATCCTGAAATAAGATCCTTAAACTTTGTACATCACCTGTAACCTCACTTAAGCATCAGTAAAATAATAGCATGATTATTCAGACATGCTATAAGCGGTGATACTCTTACTTTCACATAATTTACCGTGAACATGATCAGGACACACATATGTGAAACCACAGGTCAGGCCAATGGCTTAAGTATTACATGCATAAAAGAGTTAACGTGCTGAGTTAAGCAACATTAACACATAATGTAATACATTATTTACATGGCACATATAGGGATTTTATCATTCAGTCCTTTGTTCGTTTCTGGGTTCATCTTCACCTCTGGATGAGCACATAATGAAACACAGATGTTGAGAGGACAACAGTCACTAAGTGTAAGCAAGTTCCATTAGGCTCATTCCTTAAGATCATCTGTCTTCGTAAATGTCATTTGCAAAGGATGTCCAGGCATTGACCTGCTAAACAACCAATCAGCATGGTTGTTCAGGAATTTGGTTTGACACGGAGAGGAAGATAATATAATTTATAATTCTGTTTTTGAGTCTGTTCACTCACTCCACCGTCATCCGGCTACACATACATATATATATATATATATATATATATGTATATATATATATATATATATATATATATATATATATATATATATATATATATATATATATATATATACAGGGTGGGGAAGCAAAATTTACAATATTTTTAGGCAGGGATTGAAAGACAATGTATGACCAATTAGTTTATTGAAGTCATGAGAATTTATTTGCCACAAGAAAATTGACATAATAGAAAATGTTTTTATTCTATGTGTCTCCTCCTTTCTCAATAACTGCCTTCACACGCTTCCTGAAACTTGCGCAAGTGTTCCTCAAATATTCGGGTGACAACTTCTCCCATTCTTCTTTAATAGTATCTTCCAGACTTTCTCCTAATAGTTTTGCTCATAGTCATTCTCTTCTTTACATTATAAACAGTCTTTATGGACACTCCAACTATTTTTGAAATCTCCTTTGGTGTGACGAGTGCGTTCAGCAAATCACACACTCTTTGACGTTTGCTTTCCTGATTACTCATATGGGCAAAAGTTTCTGAAAAGGTATGGATAATAGTGTTAGGTATGATTATGACATCAATATATGTTTGGTTTCAAAACAATTGACGTAGCGCCTGCTGAGAAAAAACAACTAAATGTTCATTGTAAATTTTGCTTCCCCACACTGTATATGTGTGTATACACACACACACACACACACACACACACACACACATATATATATATATATATATATATATATATATATATATATATATATATGCATAATTTTCAAATTCTACTGAAGCAATAATTTGAAACAAATGAAATATAACAATGTTTAAGTGGTGAACAGTTTCTGCTGTTGTCAGAGTATTTTGGTGATGGATGCTGGTTGGAAGGGCTGCCCAAGGCAGGGTACAGTATGTGGGAAAAAAAGACAGTCCTATCAGTAGAGCAACATACAGTGTTGCCCATAAATTTGGAGTAATTTTGTTTTCAGACACATTCCTTCCATCAGTAATCACCTTTGACCTGGTGTAAAGATTACATACTGAGTCCCAGTTGCACTTTATCTATCAAAATTAAATCACATTGTCCCAACCATTCCATGAGAAGAGGTAAAAAACAAAAAAAACAAGTATTCCAACTTTATGGGCAACAGTACATTTTGCCACAGCATTTTATTACTGTCACCAGTCAGTGTTCCAAAAATAATAATAATGAAAAAAATAAAAAACACAAGTAACATTCTGCTTTTGCTGTCACCACATTCTCTTTCCATAACTTTATCTGCACTCTGGCTCTTTTTTTTTTGCTTTGTCTCATTTAATATTCCTATTCGTATTTCTATTTAATAATATTTCTATTCTTCACTACATCAAACAAAAATGAAGCGCTACGATTGATTTATTGAAGGAAAGACTCTGAGGATGGCATGGCTGGTGCTGAAGTCAGGCCTAGAGCCCAGATCCGGGTCCAACGAGGATTCAAGAGTCATCTGATGGAGCAAAGGGTGGCAGAGGGTGTCTGATGATCACAAGAAAAAAGAAACAAGGATGGAGAGAAATGAAATGTAATAGAAGGTCTGAGGGCATGCAGTGATTGGATGACAGAAGACGGCAAAGGGGCTGGACAAGAAAGAGCAAGACATGAGGAAGCAGGATCAGTCTCTATGTTGAACTACAGTAAACTTTCAATTCAGTGTTGTTTTTAACCACAAGGACCATAAACTAAACTCCAAAGAAACAAGATGTGTTTTTGAATAAACATAATGGCCTGTGTTCGACCTCTGTCTGATTGTCTGCCATCTCAGGTTTAATCCGTGCATCACCTTGGGTTTTATTCTGTGTTTGTTTATCTCTTGCTCACTAAATCTTCCTTTCTATCTGCAATGCCAGCTCTGTGTGTGTGAAGACCAGCTTTGAGAATCCCATTCATCCACCCTCATCTCTGCGATCTCAGACATTCAGACAGATCACTAATCATTCTTTTTTGATAAACTTTATTAAAGTAAAGGAATGACACATTAATGAATATTTTTATGGCAGATGTTCCCCTTTCTTTGGCAGTTCGGGGTTTTAAATGAAACCGTGATATCCAACAAGCTGTGCTCATTAAAACAGGACTTGAAACACTGTGGGAGAGTCATTAGAGCAATGTAATTGCTGGTGGTTACTTATGTATGCTGTAGCGCTGGCTCAACACAGAGCAGTGAAACAGTTGGAGTTTGGACATAGACCCAAGTGAAGCCCGATCAATATGAATCAAATCAATATAAACCTCATTGTCTGCTGACTGCATCTGACTTAATGGTGCCAGACCTCCAGAATGAGATGGCACTTTGTTACATCATGGACTGATTAGACTGTAGCTAATAATCAATAACCAGGAAACCAGACTGACGTTATCAACTGAAGCAGATGATTAGGTCTAAATATGAGGTACTTCACTTAAGTTACATTGATTCTATTTCATCTCAGAGGCAAATATTATACAGTCTTCTCCACTACATTTATTTCAAGTAACTGTACTTGTTACTTTGCAGATTCACATGATAATATAAACTATACTTCCATCATTATCATAATGTCAATCTAATTAACTGCAGTGTCGTAGATTAAGCCCCCCAACAACACTGGAGTTAAAGTGTATCCCATCATTTTCAGCTTGCAGCAGATGGACAATTTTGTCTCTCTCTCTCTCTCTCTCTCTCTCTCTCTCTCTCTCTCTCTCTCTCTGTGTGTGTGTGTGTGTGTGTGTGTGTGTAAAATCATGATGCCATTCTGGATTTCTGCTTCTGGTGCTTTTAAGTATTGATCCTAATAGTTTTCTAATTCACACCAATTCATTTGCCAGAAAAATATGTTGCCATTGGACAGATTTCACTGTTTTATATCAAAATGTCTAGACTCATATAAATACTCTATTACATTGTTTGAAAAAATCATGGTACTGTTCAGCCATGTCTTTCAGACATTATGTTCATGTGTAGTGCATCAGTTTCTGTGGTCAGCTTTGCCATTAGGATTTGGTAAATTTACTATTAAATCATTATATGTGCAAAGCATTTCTTTTGCTGTGGTTTAAACCTAAAAATTATCCTCAAAGATGTAATTGCAAAGGACTCCAAATGTTTTTAGTCTAAACCAGTTCATTGTGTTTTCTATACATCAACCAAAGTGATTTTATTGCCCAAACCTAAAGCTTGCATATGGTATTCAGGGGTGGTTTGAGGTTAAAGAGAGTCATTATGAGCTGAGAGGAAGAGGGATGTCAAAAATAAAACAAGGGTCAGCAGCAATTGAAAAAGTAGGTGTATATCTGTTAACGGAATAAACTTATGGAGTGGCTTTGAAAAGGAATTAGTACAATGTGCAGTTATTTACAATGTGCAACTATTATAAGATGTATGGCCCTTAGCAAGGTGCAAGACTTATAATACTCCATAGTTTGTTCTATTCGATTTATTTATTATCACTGTTCCTACTGAGTGCTACTTTATAGTTTTGTTTATATATCTCACCTCACCTCACCTCACCTCACCTTACCTTGTCTTATCTTAGCTCATCTTATCTTATCTTGTCTTGTCTTGTCTTGTCTCGTCTTACCTTATCTTAACAAATATAATAGTGATTAATGATTACAATATATGTTGTTTTGTATAAAACACTTGGAATTTTGTTTTTGTTTCTTTTATTTCTTTCAATGTTCTGTTGATAACTAGTCTTGATACTGCAGGGAAACAGTTTGTTTCTATTTCAGGGTTGCTTTAACCTAAAGAGTTGCTTGCTTTAATACGTACAGAATCTTTTTCAGTCAGTACTGTCTTATTTTTCCATGTAGTTTAGTGTCTGGGAGATTACTGTTTGTATTAATTCTATAATAAAAAATCAAGAGAGACTGAAATAAACTAACTGAAATCAAGTGAAATAGGATGCAAACGCCACTCAGAAAAAAACTGTGTAGAAATGTATAGAAAAATGTTGATGTGAAATGTACAGTATTGGTTTGCATCAACTTTGTTACTAAATTCAAGGAGAAGGCCTCTGGTGAACTAAAATAGACATATTCCATATGAATGTGAGACACAGCAACAATGACACATACCAAACAAATAGAAAGAGGAAAGTAATTTGTCACTTCCTTAGATCCTGTAACACTTCACATCACTGTTTGTACTGACTGAATTTTTCTTGATGTAATGAAGTGCTCTCATTTTGAAGTTTGTTAGATATGTGTTAATAATTTGTGGCTGTTAGAAATATTACAGTGATGCAGACAGGACTTTACAGGGATTGGTATCTTTTATTTGTCAGATTTTGGGTCGAGCTGCTCTTTTTTTACATTTGTCATCCAAAATGTTACTTTCTAAATGTGAAGTAATGGCAAATTTGCACCAATAATCATTGCTACATGGCACATGGTGAGAGTTTATGCTGTTTTCTTCAGGCTGTCTGTATTGTGCGTACAGAGAATAATCAATTATACACACAGGAATAAGAAGGTGATCTCCTAACCTCAGGGAAGTTAAGCACTGTTTTCAAGGACAGATGTTTTTTTCTCTTTTGTGTACTTTCATAATCATTTTGTTATATGTTCTGCCTTTGTAAAAGAAAATCTGGAAAAGTTTTCATCTTGAAATGAAAGGCCTGTAAGTCTTCACAACATTTTTTTTTCTCCCTTTCAGAACCATAGAAAACTTGACTTAATTTCAATTTAGTGGATATAACTAGTTTTCATGGATGCTGTTTCTTTGGTTCACATCAAAATGTTTTCACTCTGTTCAGTGTGTAGGCTCACAAACTAAACATGTCATCTTTTCATTTAGTAAAAATACAAAAAAAACAAAAACAAAGCTAAAATCTCAGTGTCTCGACTGACAATAAACAACTCTCCTTTTTCTTGATTTGCTGTGACAGTTTGATAACACTGCTAAATCTATTCACATGTAACGGTGATTTCTCAAAAGCAAAATATATGGAAATTAGCTATGTTTGTTTTTTTCTTTTCATTACTTTTTAAAAAGTCAGTTGAAATGCAATTTAAACCAAAGCAGGGATGTCAACTACTATGAATATCTAGAAATATATTAAACATAATCTGTCTGCTTATGAGAATTCAATTACATTTAAATTGCATTTGTGCTGATGGAAAGGGAATGCATAAATAAAAGGCTGGGAGAATAACAGAGGATTTTCAGATTGATTCTCGAGTAGGAATAAAGACAGATTAAGACAAACAGAGGGGTGTGTTGCGCAGTACAAAGACACGAGTATTTCTTCTACCTCTACTTAGAGAACCAAGTGAATAATTAATAAAGAAAGAGAATAATGTGAGGGCACTGTTGATGCACATTTCCTCACCTTATAAAGCTCTAAATTATATGTACTTTCAGCTGTGGGCCATTATTGGAGCACTCTTTAAAAAAAATTAGATGGCAGACGAATGTTTTGCCAGCAATCTAATTTGGATTTATTTTGGAAAATGAATGCTTTCTCATTGATGGTGGCTCATAAACTGATGAAACACTGAGAAAAGAAAAGCCAATGTAAATATTTTGAGAGTTTTATGATGATCCTCAAAATAAAGTGGATTTTGGTGGGTTTGTTCAATGGATATGACCTTATTGAAAATGAGATATGAGGTAGAAATAGCTCCAAAACTTGGTAAAACTGAAAATCTGTTGGCATAAGGCCAGGGTTTTATTGTGTCTTGGACAGAGCTGGTCCTTTATAGGAAAATAAAGTGGAGTAATTTTAACCACATTATCTGTGTCTCACTGTAGAATTGTCCATTTGCGGTTTTTCATGTGGCTTCATTCAGCGGCTGAGTGACAGTAGTAGCTGGAAACCAGAACATTGTGTGTGAGAAATATCTTGTAATAGGCTATTACTGCACAAGAACCCGTCACCTGCTGCACTCTGCCTCTGGGATGTTCAGCACGACTGGAGGGAATACAAAACACAGAAAGAAAGAGACGGAGATGGGGAGAGGAACAGGAAGAGGGTGATAGAGATTGATTGACTGGCACTTCATGGTAAAGATGCCTGGAATCAGAAGTGGACAAAAAGGCTCAAGAGAGATGAGGTGAGTAAGAGGGAGTTAGTAGGATCGCTTGTAAACCAAATGAAAGAACTGTTCAACATATCAATATATTACCACCAGGTTCGCTTCAAGAACCTCTGGAGACCCAGCAATGCATTTTTTTCCTCTGTAGGGGACAAGAGATTTCTTTGTAAGAAAGAAAGAAAGAAAGGAAGGAAGAAAGAAAGAAAGAAAGAACTTTCCCAAACCCTTCAGTTCAATCCGATTCCGTTTTATTCATGTAACACCAGTCATAATACATAATCAGGACATGTGACAAATCCCCATCAAGGCCTTAAATCAACACTACATATGACACATATCACAACATTAGTTGCATATTTCTTTTACTTATACTACTCTTTTACTTATATTACTTTTACTAATAATATTTGTCTAGTACATATTGTACAGACAGTTCTAATTGCTGCTCTAAGAGTGGTTTAATATGCATAGTTGGTGTATGTACGTATGTGTGTGTGTATGTGTGTGTATATATATATATATATATATATATATATATATATATATATAAATCATGATTAAATATCATTAATTTTTAATCTATAATAATTATGTTTCATTTTGCATGAGCAAACAGACTCAAGAAAGAAGGGAATAAATATGCACTTAACGTGTTTGTCACAAGCTGGGCGACACGTTAGCCGAAGTGCTAGCAGAATCCCAGATTAATATATGCTTTGCGTTAATGTGGTATTTTAAGATGAAAGTGCTTCAGTGAAAAAAAACACTCCTTCCTGCAGAGTGTGTATAATACTTTATGTCGGTCAACTGTTCTGTCCTGGGGTTTTTTGTCCTCATATTTCCATCTTAGGACCAACTTGCTGATTAGTGTCTTCCATCTTTATGGGTTGGTTCTGCTGCCTGTCACTACCGGATCAACTGACCATTTGTTCATGTGCGACGGTAACTCTACTTGGACAAACTGACCCAAATGCGTTGGCAGCAGAGATGTTCAGAGTTATTTTGCACTGCAGATGAGTTAATTGTGTTAAAATTTGTAATCAAATTAATTATGATGATGGATTAATCCACATTAAAGCTATACCGTATGATGTGGCATTTTTACACTTTTCTTTTGTCATCTTAAAATGCTCCTAATAAGTGTGTGTCAAACTAAAATGGAAAAGAAATCCACCAGGTATTGAAACTCAAAAATGTTTAATTCTCATATATTTCTAATAACAGTTTGACCAATCATTTTAGTCGGTCCGAATAAAATAATTGGCCGAACCTGACTGAGCCTCCTGTCAATCATCCATTACGGCCGTCCAGCATCCGATCCATTATCGCCGTCTCACATCTGATATGTGTCCCTCTGAATCTGACGCTTCACTGGCGCTGCTTCTCCTGTCACTGACCACAGTCTGCTGTCTAGGATGTGTTTGGATAGAACTGACATGCACATGTGGAAGGGAAAAAACAGATTTATGAACAGAAACGACAACTGAGGGGCACAAACGGGAGTCTGATGAATGAAGGATGGAGATAAAAGTCCGGAAGTCAGCTGTACTGGACTGAACAGGTCTGCATAAAGCTCAGCTTTTATGACGGTGGGACTCATACAGGTACATGTACATGGTGTCACACATGTAAGATGATGTAGGATGATAATTGTATGGACTATGAAACCTCAAATGTCCACGGAAAATTCGCGGAGGCCGCGCGTTCACAGTGCGCGCGCCCATCCCGTGGGCACTGCAGTGAAAACACTGACCCAGTACTGCACAGACCAGGTCTACTGATGGAACAGGAGCCGCAGGTGGATGATGCATCTGATTACTGAGGGAGGGGTCCGCGGACACGCCAAAACGGACCGGACCTCCACCTCTGCTTCCTCCTCCGTTTTCATCGCGCATCAGATGAGAGGAGGAGAGAGGAGGAGGAGCCTCAGAGCTCAGGCAGCGGGAAGGGGGCGGGGCTTTGGAGAGAGGCGGGTTGTTCATGTTCAAACTTCTGCTAAGTGCTGTGAGAAATGCCACATCGGTAGGTATAGCTTTAATGCGTTAATTTTGACAACCCTAATATTTATTTATTTATGTATTTAAAACTATATATAGAGTACAAATACAGTATATATATATATATATATATATATATATATATATATATATATATATATATATATATATAAAGGATTTTGCACCTTCAAGAAGGTACTATATAATGATAAGCTGAATACATGGTGACAGAGCGTTCTTCACTGCCCCTCAGCAGCCTAGGACTATGAAGGTCAATGAAGGGACAGTTCAGGATCACCAGAGCCAGCACTATACAGAACTGTAGAAGTATATGCAAAGAATGAGGTTTTAAGTCTAGTCTCAGAGGTAGAGTGGGTGTCTGCCTCCTGGATCTATGCAGGAAACTGGTTCCACATGAGAGGAGCTTCACAACTGAAGGCTCTTCCTCCTCTTCCTCCTGTTCTAGTTTTAGAAACTGCAATTCTACATGTTTGTCCCTTAGAAGTTTAATTTGTTTGGTTTTGAATTGTGTAACTGGCATATGGAAACTGTATGAAATGAATACAAGTTATTAATAATTTAAATGCACAGAATAAAATGTTTGCAACTGGTGGTCTCAGTTAAAACCATAAAAACAAAAATATCAGGCAAGGAAGTTGCTGTTTTCAACATCATGGAAAGTAAGATGAGGCCTCACTTACACAGTACTCCAAAAAGTTCAAGGGTATAAATGTGGATGTGGTCATGTGCAAGATTTCTATCTGACATTTTCCTGACATTGAGCTCCCCTTTTTCCTCTTGGTATTGCGTACTGTGATGGCTGAGGGGATGAAGGAGTTTTTCTATCTGCTGGCCTTGGGTAGGAGATATTTGGTATGGGAACTTGAAGGCACAATTTGACATTCTGATGTGGTGTTGTCAGAGAAGATGGACTGTGCTTTCTGTAACAGCTGTTTGTTGTCCACTTCAGACAGACTTCTCTGTTGAGTACCTCTGGTCCTCCTGCAAACCTTGACCACCTAAGTAAGAGAATATCTGTTTGAGGTTGACTGATATAAACCCCCAGATGAGAGTAGACCATAAAAGACCTGTACAACAGAGTCATAAATAAGTTATCAACCTCAAAACTGGCTAGTTTCCTCAGACAAAAAAACATTGCTGTTGGAATTTGTTACAAAACATGTCAGTGTAGCACAACTGGATATCTATTATAATTCACTAATGCATATACAACCTCACAAATATCACTGTTTCCTCCATCAATTTCTGTAATTGCAAGGTTTGAGTCATGACGTCTGAAAGCAATGCTCATATCCTTGATCTTATTTACATTCAGTAGCAGGTAGGTTTCCTGACACCACCTTAAGAACTAGTCTATGACAGGGCAGTGGGACCAGCAGACTTGCTCTAACTGTGTTGTCTGTGAACTTTAGATTATGATGGTTTTTGAAGTGTGTGCAGCAGTCAACAGTGTACATGATACATGAGAGGAGCTGCTCTGTGGATGCTGAAGATAAATCACAAATGTCCGCTACCTCCCACCCTAATAGTTCAAAAAGTTTGAATTTGAACCCTCCAGGTGCTGCAAAGCTATCTTTATATTCATTTTGGCAAAAATCCAGTGGATTTCTACAACCCATTTTAATTCCCTCTTAATTTGTTACATCTTATAGTTAGTTACATCCCAACATTTACACATATAAGGTCAAGACTTTCGACGAACATTTCTCTGAGTACGACATAATTGTTTGTCAGCAGCAGCAGTTGTAGTAGAAACTGAAAATATGCCCAAACTTTGAGCTGATTTCCTAAAATGTTCAGTTGTTGGTTGAACGGGAAAGAGCAGCACAGCCAACAACCTGGAGGGGGTGGGGTGTGAAGTGGCTCATTTGCATTTAAAGGGCCAGCGCTCAAAACAACCTTTCTGGTGTCATTACTCAGAAATAGGGCTGAAGATGGACCTGTGGAGTTGAATTAATGAAAAATTCAGACCCAAGCATAGCATTTACAGTTTATGTAGACCACAGGGAAATGTTTAAAATGCATAATTCCATTTAAAAAAAAAAAAAAAAAAAAAAGCAAAATATCACTCCTTTAAAGTAATGATAATCTTTACAATGTTCACATGATTAACATGCTAAATCCTAAAACACCATTTTAATAGGTGTTGATTTAATTGAGTAAAAGCTGAAAACGTTGTATAATTTTATGTGACTGACCCTCCTAGTTTAAGCATGTATTCTCTGTAATATCAAAATTGACTAAATTGAATTAATGCACTACTGTGTTGTTATTATTATGGAGGGGGTGTATGTAAGTACTGAACAAAATTAAGCATATTATTAAAAACAAGTGCAGTAAAGCACTGACATTTTTATGAATAAAAAGCCAAGTAGATTGTCTGCATTAAATGCTCTTCAGATTCTTTTGTACGTTTCTTGTGCAAATTTAGTTTGTGTTATTGTTATTGTTAGTGAGTGTTACTGAGAAAAGCATGAGCAGAACTAACAGGGGCTACTTAACCTACTGGTATTTGAACGAGCACTTCTTCAGGCTGTGAGAATAGTGCAAATTTAAAAGCCTTTATCAAGCACAACATTTTATATCTGACTTGAATAGAGAGGTGTTAATATACCGACCCCTCTCTATTTTCTATCTGGCACAAACCAAGGTAAACAACCTCTTACTGAGATGTGAAATGGAAGTGTTGGAAAAGGAAAAGGAAAAACAATGCATCTGTCTTACTGGTTCTCATCTGGACAATATCCACTGTCCATAAATGCAACTCAATCTCACATGTTAATGGTGCAGTTACCTGGATGAAAATAAGCATACTGTATCTACTGTGGTATTTGCACTCCTACAACAACACATACAAAGAATACAGAGCAAATCCCCATGACAACAAGGACAGAGAATGAACGGCAAAGACATAGGGCTTTCACAATGGAGGCATACAATTCTCACATCAGACTTAGCTTTCCTTTTTGCCACTTACTCTTTATGTTATAAAGCCTTTCTGCTAGAAGGCTTTGCCCTCCAGTACAAATATCATTCAGGAAGAGATCTAAACAACACCCAGGAGCAGTTGGCACGGCTGACTGCAGATACCTGGGTCTAAACAGGATCTGCCAAATGTTAATATTCAGGTTGCTCTAATCTGACTTTTATTGTTTGTTAGCCATTATTTTTATTTTGTTACCTTTTTAACTTTTAATCATAACCTTTTGCCAAACCTTAATCAGGCTCTAAAAATGTCTAGCTTCAGTATTTTTCTTATGTTTACATCTATTTGTTTAGATGTATTTGACAGTTTGTCATCTTATTCATAAATCTCCATGATTAATTTATCTGAATTCAGTCCATCTGAGAAAAGTCTGAGATAAACAATTCCTGTTTTATCAACAATGTGGATTATTTTACATTATTTACCAGACTGGACTTTTTTTCCGTGCTTAGGCTTCATCTCACACTCCACAGATATGAAAGTCAAGTGATCTGAAACTCATTTTGATTCTCAATATTACAGCCCTGCAATAAACTAGCATTCTGTTTTTGCCTGTCACACGGATCGCCTCCTGTTCCCTTGTTATACTTACTGGGAGGTTGATTGAAAGAGGTAGGTTTTCCATTAAATAAAAAAAAAAGCTAAAGCCATTTCAATACAGCCTGTCCCATAGAGTGTGTAAGTGCAGGCTGCAGCACCTGCAATTCCTAATGGCAAACCCTCAGAGCAGCCCAGTTTTGGAGTATAAGCACTTTTACCTGGCTGCTAGCATAAGCTCCTTATTGTGTCTGCCTACTGCTTTTTTGGCAAATATGAAAACACAATAAGCTCTTCATGCACAACTGAGAAATTCTAGTGCTTTGACAAAAAAAAATCTCTTCATTAAAGCTGATTCAAGATTCTCTGTGCTCTATAGAAATGCTCCATCTAACCACACTTACCATCTTTATATTCTAAAAATGTGTCCATTTCTCTTTAGTTTGCTTAGATGTGCTGTGATAATCACCTGCACAATCATTTTTTTGTTCTACGCTATTGCCCATAAAGTTGGAATATTTACATTTTCAGACACATTCCTCATTTTATTCCTATTTGTACACATCAGTAATCACCTTTGACCTGGTACAATGATTACATACTGAGTCCCAGTTACACTTTCTCAATAAAGAAGAAGAATCACTTCAAGAGAAAAGGTAAAGATATTGCATTCCAATTTTATGGGCGACACTATACATTATATAATCTTCATATGTTGTTTACGAAGGACTGATGATATATCACATTTTACACAAATAATTAATAACTAAGGTTATTTATTCATCTATGTCTCATAAATGTGCTTTGTATGTCACACATTTCATCAGCATTTGAAACTTGCTTGTCATTTTCAAATGAAATGTGAATCCATTTTTGTTACAGACACAGTTTGAGTTTGATGAACCGTGCACTAATGTATATCGGTTCATTTTCTATCACTATTTATCACTCAGACAAACATGTTTCACATCTAATGACCAAAAGCTGTATTTGTTGTACAGTGAATATGTAAGCCTCAAACTTCAGGCAGTAGAATAAATTAAACACAACAATGATGAATGAGGTTGGCATAACCAGTCACTCATCTGACATTTTTCAGTGGAAAAGCACAGTGTGTTAGCAGAATACTAAACTCTTGTTTTACTCTCACACAGTGTATACTGTATCACATCAAGACAAGAATGGTATAGTACACAAGAAAGAAAGAGCATGCAAATGAGCGCTGCTGTGAGAACCGCAGGACTAAGTGATGTTAAATGTGATGTATAATGTACCATCTGTGAATTTAATTAACAGATGGCTTATGGCATAGTTTATGTTGGACTTCTGTAACAACCAGCCTCCTGAAACTCATTCATTATTTACTCAGACTGACAAGTGAGATGACCTCAAGTCTGGATAAAACTACTTAAGACAGAAAATTACTCTGTAAATCTGGAAGCAGGGATGACACAAACATGTAATGTTAGTGATAATGACTATTTTATTATACTCTACTCTACTCTATTCTATTCTATTCTATTCTATTCTATTCTATTCTATGCAACATCTGCAAACTTGTTTAAAAGACTAGGATCAATATTGGTAGTTGAGATAAGGACATGTTTTACCTGAATTAAATTAAATATGCATTCTCTCCTGTTTTATATTTAGCAATGATTCCACTGATTTTTTTTGGTTTGTTTATTTGTTTGTTTTCATGTGGAAACATTGTGTTAATTGTAAATACGGTTAGGCAAAATAAGTCTTAACTTCAGCCTAAACCCTTTCGGTCACATTGTATATGGAACAATGGATATGTTGTTTTTTGTTTGTTGTTTAAACTAATTAATGATCAAATAAACTACTACCGCTACTATTCATTCATTTTCTGAACCTGCTTTATCCTCACTAGGGTCAGGGGGGTCACTGGAGCCTATCCCAGCTACTTATGGGCGAAGGCAGGGTACACCCCTGGACATGTCATCAGTTCATCACAGGGGTGATATATAGAGACAAACAATCACTCTCACATTCACACCTTTAGATTAACCAATTAACCTATCAGTGCATGTGTTTGGATGGTGGGAGGAAGCTGGAGTACCTGGAGAGAACCCACACAGACACAGGGAGAACATGCAAACTCCACACAGAAAGGTCCCACCCCTATCAACTGGTGTTGAAATCGAACCCAAGACCTTCTTGCTGTGAGGCAGGAGTGCTATCCACTGCACCATCGTGTTGCTAAAACTACTACTACCTATAAAGTCACAAAAAAATAATGTGTTACAGAGCACTAATAGACTAGATGTGGTTCAAAAACACCCTATTAATTCACAATCTGTTAAAGTAGTTTAGACATGAATGGTAACTAAAGGGAAGGCACATCAGATGCTTTACACACAGAGATAAGAACAAAGAATTCTGAAATAAGTTTAAGGAAAAGACAAAAGATGTTCTTCCACAACTACATACTGTATTCCTGCTGCAAAATCCCTCTGTACTTTACTGTGTTTACGTGATATACACTGACTCGTCAAAGCAACCCACTCGCGCATGAAAGCTGAAATAATGTTCAGTCCCAGGGTACGCTCTCTCTGCATTTGTGTGGGTGTTTTACTTTGAGGAGTATGTGTCTTAGAAAGTAATTATTTTGTTTTAGCTGCTTGGTTTGCAACATATGTTGAGTTCACCACTTCCAGGCGGATCAAAACTCGGCTGTCACAACGAAGGATATCACATGATTTAGAACGGTAACAGAGAAAAGTGGTGTCTAATATGGAGAGGCATTTGAGTGGTGGCTATTAGAACATCAGTGCTGTTTTCTGTGAAATTTGTTTGGATTTTGGGCTGAATTTGAAGACAAAGGCAGACAGAAAAGAATGATCACATTACAACAGATTCTTGGAGAGCTGAGTGCTCTTACTGCGAGTGCACAAACTCATGAATCTCCATTGCACTTCCAGCACACACAACAAGCAGACGGTAACAAAACCTGCCTGCCAGCAAGCACATCCATGTTAGGAACAGCCTGGAAACAGCATGACGCCCAGGCCTTGTCAATTCACATAATGATGATGAGCATGCAGAAATGCCAGCATGTTCGTCATCATTTTAAGAAAATACTTGAAGAGTGATGTCTGTCTTTTCTCTGTGCATCTGGTATTAAATACTCTGCTAAATTATTTCATTCTTGAACAATGAGATGTGGGTTCACAGAAACGTCTTGCATCCTAGGAGAATAATTACAGCTCATTCAGATTATTTACATGCACGCTCATACTCCACTATTACTGTGAATTTGACTTTTTTTTTTCAGAATTTCACACAGATTATGTACACAGTGTGTTCTATTTGGATGCTCCACATAGGTCTTACTCTGAATGTAGATTTTTCACACTGTTTGCTGATATTATTCAGGTTTTAGGAGCATTCTTTGGACATGCATACAGAACATCCAGAATATGCATCTCATTTGGGCCTTTTCCCTCCCCTTGTCTGTTTAGAGTCAGTGTTGTACAGTCAACAGCCAACAGTTTCTCAGACAGACATAGAAATGCAAGGCCGAAAAAAAAAAAAAAAAGCCCACATTTCTGGTCAGAAGGAGACACACTCTGCTTTTAAATATTAAACCACGTTTTGTGTACATGCAGAGAAAAATCCTGTTTTTAATCAATGGCATGGTTGCACGTAGAAAAGAATTTTACTGGAATATTCATTTTTAGGTATGTAATCCAATGTGCTTTTATTGGAATAAAGACAAAATCCATTATATTTCATGCAAATGATGTTTTACGTTTAAGTGTTTAGTGTAGAACAGCCTCTGTAAAGAGTGCTCCAGTATGACAGATTTATGCCACTCATTTGGTTAAATTGTTGGGGATTTTTTTGTTCCCTTGTAAAAAAGAAAAAAAAAAAAAAAAGCATGATATTTCTAAATAATCCCTTTGGCGCAGTTTCATTTTCATAGCTTTATTTCGCAGGTTAGGATATAAGTAGTCAAAGATGACAGCAGAGGAAATATAACAAAATAACTGCATTTTTCCCTTTGTATTCATAGCCATCATGTTTTATGTACTTTTTCTCAGGTGGGCCAACACAATTCATATTTGTCCCTTAAGAGGGTTAAGCATGGCACACGTTCATGTTTCCCCACATTCAGTGTGTTTATTTTAGTTTTATTCACTGATTTATGTTCAGAGATAACAAAACTAGATTGCCAATTAATTAAAAAATAAAAAAAGGAATAGAGAAATAGGAAATGACAATATTAGATGTAGTCATACAGGAAGCAGAAAAAAACTAATGAAGGTTGGTCGATGTTAAAAGAATGATAGTTTTTAAGAAAATGCCTTATCCTTTTTCAAAGTCTAAATGCAATACTTATATAGTATTTAACACTATGAGTGCATTTTCTATGATTTTTGGAGTGAGTGGAAATCACCCTCTGCTGTCTTTGAGGCATGGGGATGTGTCAGGAGGAAGAGATATGAACACTGAATCCATGGGATAGAGCGTACACACACTGATTATTATCCCCGAGAATATGAGTCGTGCTTTTTTGAATCACTCCTGTCGTTGCTTTTAGCCTTCAGGCTTTGTGCTGAGCTGATGAAGGTGAGTAGTCAGCAAACCAGGAGAAAGTCATACTGGAACAACACAAGCCTGCTGTAAGTCTGAAAGAAATGGAACAACAGCCAAAAGCCACAGCAAAAGCAATTTGTATGGAGACGCTTTATTTGTTGACACCAGTTTTTCACAGTTCACGGTGTGCACAGTGTGTTTTGCAGGGAAAGCATATGTGAATACTGTGTGTATCATATGTGTGAGTTTGTCTGACAAAGGATTGGCAGTGTGTACTGTGGACCAAACTAAGGAACAAAACTGAATGGAGGACAATGGAGAGAGAGAGACGTAATGTTTTGACCCCGTTTGAATGATGTTATGTACACACATGATGTTTGTCAGTTTGAAAGATAATCCTAGACAAAATAGTTAAGCAATATCTAGTTTTGCATTAACCCTTTATCAGGCAAGTGACTATTTTTGGTAATTTCCATACATTACAAGACAGTGACAGCAACAGTTCCAGTGAGGACAGTGGGTCAACAATCTCAGGTCCAATATGGTCTACAGGGTCTGTAAGGTCCACCTCTGCATGAAAAGTGAGTGTACCTGCTTTGTTAGGTACCATGAAGTAATGGTACTAATGTAAGGAATGATGTTCAAAGGGATAATGTGGGTGTGGACAGGGGTCTGGATCAGCACTAATGTTGGTCTAATGTGCTGAAAGTGATGTTCTCATGTTCTAAAAAACATGTTCCTTTCAACTTAAATGTGGTTGTCTTGTATCTTTACCCTGCCCCCCAAAGGGGAGGCAAGGGGTATTATTTTTGGTTTGGTTTGTTTCTTTGTTGAGACTTTAGCAGCAAAACTATTGGTTGAATTCATACCAAATTAGGTGTATAGATTACCAGTGACCCAGAATAGATGTGACTATATTTTGGGAAAAGTATGTCAAAGTTTAAATTTTTTATGAATTCTTAAAATCTTTTTTTCCCCATTTACTTATAATGGGTGAAATTTGTCTATGCTGACATCAGCACACACAGAGACATGATGACATCAGCTGGATCGATGCCAAAATAAGTAACAGTAAGTGCAAGGGTCGGGGTTGGTTGTGCCTGGCACCACTTGTTTATACTTACATCTAAGATTTTTTCGCCTTCGCCCCTATGTAGCTGGGATAGGCTCTAAACGACCCCCATGACCCTAGTGAGGATAAAGCGGGTTCAGAAAATGAATGAATGAATGAATGATCAAAGTTTTTTTTTTTTTGCTACTTCCAGGTAAGGCACCAAATACAGTAACTACATTGAACTTGATTTTCTATGTAACAATAAACAATTTTGAAAAATTTCACAAAAGTACAGTGCTGTGAAAAAGTATTTGCCCCCTTCCTGATTTCTGTTTTTTTTTGCATATCTATCACACACAAAGGTTTCAAATCATCAGACCAATTTTAATATCACTCAGAGACAACCCAAGGAAATACAAAATGCAGTTTCTAAATGATGATTTTATTTACCAAGAGGGGAAAAATTACAAACCTATCTGGCTCTATGTGAAAAAGTAATTGCCCCCCTTGTTAAATCACAAAATAACTGTGACTAACCACAAATTTGGGACAGATGAGTTCAATTTCACAAGCCACACCCAAACCTGATTACCACCATACTTGTTGAATCAAGAAATCACTTAAATAGAATCTATCAGAGAAAGTGAAGTAGGCTACAAGATCTAAAGAACCAACACATCATGCCACGATCCAAAGAAATTCAAGAAGAAATGAGAAAAAAAGTGATTGAAATCCATCAGTCTGGAAAAGGTTACAAAGCCATTTCCAAGGCTTTGGGGCTCCAGCGAACCACTGTCAGAGCCATTATCCACAAATGGAGAAAACTGGGAACAGTGACAAACCTTCCCAGGAGTGGTCGACCAACTAAAATTACTCCAAGAGTGCGACGACGACTCATCCAGGAGGTCACAAAAGAACCTTGAACAACATCTAAAGAACTGCAGGATCGCTGGCCTCAGTTAAGGTCAGTATTCATGACTCTACCGTAAGAAAGACACTGGCCAAAAATGGCATTCATGGGAGAGTTCCCAAGTGAAAACCCCTGCTGTCAGCAAAGAATACAAAGGCTCGTCTCACATTTGCCAAAAAACATCTTGATGATCCTCAAGACTTTTGGAGAAACATTCTGTGGACTGATGAGTCAAAAGTTGAACTTTTTGGAAGGTGTGCAGCCCGTTACATCTGGCATAAAAATGGCACAGCATTTGATAAAAAGAACATTATGCCAGCAGTGAAGCATGGTGGTGGCAGTGTGATGGTCTGGGGCTGCTTTGCTGCCTCAGGACCAGGACAACTTGCTGTGATTGATGGAACAATGAATTCTGCTGTCTACCAGAAAATCCTGGAGGAGAACGTCCGGCCATCAGTTTGTGCCCTGAAACTCAAGCGCTCTTGGATCATGCAGCAGGACAACGATCCGAAACACACAAGCAAGTCCACCTCTGAATGGCTCAAAAAAAACAAAATTAAGGTTTTGGAGTGGCCAAGTCAAAGTCCGGATTTAAATCCAATTGAGATGCTGTGGTGTGACCTTAAACAGGCAGTTCATGCTAGAAAACCCTCCAATATGGCGGAGTTGAAACAATTCTGCAAAGAAGAGTGGGACAAAATTCCTCCAGAGCGATGTGAAAGACTCATCACCGATTATCGCAAACGCTTGATTTCAGTTATTGCTGCCAAGGGTGGCACAACCCGTTATTAGGTTCAGGGGGCAATTACTTTTTCACATAGGGTCAGATAGGTTTGGATTTTTTTGTGCCTTAATAAATTAAACTGTCATTTAAAAACTGCATTTTGTATTTCCTTGGGTTGTCTCTGAGTGATATTAAAATTGGTTTGATGATTTGAAACTTTTGTGTGTGATAGATATGCCAAAAAAAACCAGAAATCAGGAAGGGGGCAAATACTTTTTCACAGCACTGTAATTAAGTCTGTTATGTCCTCCAATAACACACTAAGACTGACATTTTGAATTTCAGAGTATTTCTATGAGTGACCTATAAAGGGTTAAACAATTAAACCCTTACATACTACTACTTAAATAAATATATATATATAGCCTATAGGTAGGTAGGTAGGTCTGTCTGTCTCTTACACCGTCACTACAGTCTGGTCATGGTGAAGCTGCAAACACAACTTCAGACAATTCTAAGCAGACTGTGGTGAAGGACAGTTTCAATAACATACTCACCTCCATAACGTTTGAGAGTGCAGTCTTTCCATTTATGTATTTTCAGTCTGATAGTTCAACAGTATTACCACATATTGTGACTTTCTTGACTTAAAAATGTGAAATTTAAAGAAGTAAATGAGTAAAATTATTTTGTTTTATTCTTTTTTTGTCTTTATTTAAACAGGTAATTCATAAAGAAAACATTTGTATGTCCTATAACAACCTGATTAAAAAAAAAAAAAAACAAAGCCTCTGGGTTGGTCTTTGTCTTTTGCCAAATAAAGAAACACTTAAAGAGTGTATGATGAATGGTGAAGGATGTTATTCTGCCTTGTTATCTTCACTTGTTAAAGTTAGTGTCGTATCAAAAACTTAAATTCACCGTGTCATTTGAAAGCTACCAGTAAAATTGAAGTTTTAATGTCTTGTTGCCTGTTTCTCAGTGCTTAAGCTGATATTGTGAATCAAGCATTACACCATAAAAGTCAATATGACAACTTCAACAGTTTCATTTATTTAATAATAAACCCTGGGCCAGTTCTTTCAAGCCTAATGTGATCTTTATTTTTGCTCTTCTTTGACTCATTCAGTGAGTTTTAGTGGTAAATACAACCAAAAGAACAAAAACATGACAAATGACATGAAAAAAATACAAGGTGATTAGAACTAAAACTACAACAGACATAAAAAACATATAAGCAGCAGCAGCACGTGTCTCTCAAAATGTCCATAATACTTTTCCTAAATGCAGAAAATGAAATACAATTATCCAGTTATAGTCATTTTAAAACTTATTCCAATCATTCGCTGCTGCTTATTGAAAAGCTGATTGACCAATGACAGATTTTACTGTGGGTATTTTCAGTAATTTCAGTTATAGAAATGATGGTACCGTTCAAAAAGGATCAAAACATCACTTGTCTCTTGTTACTGGCTGTAATGTAATTTATTTTCAAAACAAGGTCCAATGGAGGGAACAGAGGGGGCAGGACCTCAGCTCACTCTGATGATTTAACAACCCCAATGTATGTGCCAGGAGCAGTCCATCATAACATCAGAGGCATCCATCCACCATCCTGACTTCTACTACTCTACTTCTGTACTCACTCCTGCAGATACTAATTGTGTAAGAAATATGAAAAAAAAATTCACTCACATTTAGGCTCCACTGTTTGCATTACAGTTGAAAAGAGAGAGAAACCAAGAGAGCACATGCCGATATTGGGTTGATAGGCTGAAATTTATCTTCATTTCTTCTTCCCTCATCCCTTTGTTTCTACTTTTGTTTGTCTTTGTTGTTGATCTCTCATCTCATTGGACCATATTTCTTCATCTACTCTTGTCTTATCTTCAGCTATTGTACATTTTGTGTCTTCCTCTCCATCCTGCCCTCTCTATTGCCCTTGTCCTCAGCCATGCCCCCACCAGCAGCCCTTCTGACAAAATGACTGGAGAATGAGACATGCTGTTTTAAAGTTGGACAATGTGTCACCGTCTCTTTCCTTTTGTATGGCAAAATTATATCACTATGTAACTGTCAAAACCAGATCACTTATGTAATTCCTGTCTGGCCCATTTCTTTAATTCCTATCTAATTAGACAAACTAATGTCACCTGTGTAATTCTTAGTTAACCTCAAACCTCCTCTTTTACTGTACTCACACGGTCCCAACGTACAGAACATTCTACATTATCTATATCTAGTTGCACAGGATTGAAGCCATATGTATCAGAGAACCCAGCATCTCACGCTGATGCACATGACCAGCACCAAATCACCATACAAAGTGCCTCTTAACCCATCCTGACCCCTCCCAGAGAACCCTTGATCATCTCATGACATCTGATCACTTATCAGCTAACTAAGACTGTAATGTTCCTCTTGTTCCTTATGTCATTGTCCTATCCTCTTGTGCAACTCACGCTTGTTGCTCCACTCTCACTTATGCCGCGTTTCCACTACATGGTACCGGCTCGGCTCGACTCGACTCAACTCGGCCTTTTTACGTTTTCATTACGAAAAGGACCTGGAATCTGGTACCTGGTACTAGTTTTTTGGTATCACCTCCGCCGAGGTTCCAAGACTGGGGACCAGAAACTAAAACGTGACATGTAAGCACTGCAGACCACTGATTAGTCAAAGTTGTCTCTGTGACCCGCTGTTTTACAAAAAACAGATGCGGAAGTTTACAGTAAATGTAGCGGTAGGTTAATCTACATGATGACAGCCTGCAAAACTTCACCATTCAGTCAGGAGATTCAGTCTTTGGTGGCTGACGTAAAAATTCTGCATGAATTTGACGAGAAAACACGAAATGAGCAAGTTTATCAGCGATCCTCTGAGCAGACGACATGGAAGTAACGTGCCGCATCACTATGACATCCAGGTACTGTAAAGTCTGTTGTATCCTACAATGGAAACCGTCTCCAGGAATAGTATCTGGTATCCGAGTCGAGTCGAGCCGAGTTGAGACGAGCCGGTTCCACATAGTGCAAATGTGGCATTGGGCTACATTTACACATAGCTGGGTATTTTGGAAAATGGATATTTCCCCCTATGTTTTACAAAAAAGCCTCATGCACACATGACTGTTTTCAGAGAAACCTACATGGCTCCATATGTCTACACCGTCAAGAGCATGCCAAGCCTGTAGATGGAAGTGTGGTAAGACAATTGAGTACCATTAACCAATCAGAGTCCTGAAAAGAATGACAACAAAACGTTACTTCTGTTATGAACCTCGTCTAAACGATAGGCACAAACACAGAGAAAAATCTCCATTTTGCCAGATACCCAGCTTTACTCTCTCTCCTACGACTCAGCCTTGTGCTCTTATTCAGGGGACTCCTTGTAGGAAGCACTAAACTCACATGAAAGACACAGTTTTGTCTTTTGAGTTCTCTATTGACAGATTTTTCTCCCACATTGTCTACTCAGCATGTGTGCTTATGTTAATTAGAACGCTTCCTCCAAGTCCAACACAAACACCACCCACTTAATGTCACACACACACTGCTACGTACATGCTTGTTATAAATAGAAGTTTTGTTCCAAATCTGTCACCACATTTGGTACCGATCTGAGAAAAATCTGATGTGAATGTCTTTTCTTGGTTTTTTTTTGGTTTTTTTTTTGCTTAGAAATGTATCGACTGGGATAAACTGACACAAAATGCAAATCATGCACGGTTGACCTCGCTGAAGTCAGAGTGATTGTTTGCTGAGAGTTGTGTTTAGAGCCAGCAGTGTCTCTGATGCCAAGCACTAGACTCCCAGGGGGGTCACTAATGCAACTGTTGGAGCGTCGCTGCTTTCCATTTCACAGAAGACAATTGTTTACACTGTGTTTACAACTCCTTTTTCACCTTCACTCTGTTTCTTTCTGCCACACTTTTCTGTCTCCACAGTTGAATATTTTCCTCCGTCACTATGTCAGTTATTTCACCGATAATTGAGATGTTGTCAGCATAAAAGAGAGATGAATTTGGTGAATGTTAACTGTCACCTGTGCATTGTTCCTGTCACCACTCTGCATTCTTTAACATGCAGTTTAAGCGATCAGTCATAAACATCATAAATACAGAACATAAATGAGAAGCAAGCCATAAAATTATTAACAACAAACAAGTATATTTTATTAAAAGTGAACCTTGGTGTTTTAAAGCCTCTCACTTATCAACAAAAAAATTATAGTTTTCAGCTTTCAGTTCCTTTCTGTATATGTCTGTGTGGTTATTTGAGTGTGTCTCACTTGATTGGATTTTATAATATGTCCAGACTAGTGATGAGAAGTTTGGGTCTTCTTAGAGAGCTGGCTCTTTTGTCTCGCAAACGGCTTTTAATTCAGTATTACTTGTAACGTAATGTTTTAGCCTAACTTTGCAATTATGAATGGTTTACGTGTTAATAAACCCTTTGGTATTTAGTGTTTTTTAGGAGAAGCCTTATAAATGCCTCATGTTGTGCATTTATTCTGCCACAAAAGCATTCTTACTTTTGTTTAATATTTTAATAAAAAATTTTAATTGCACACAAACAAATGAACAAAACACTGCAAAGAAATCCACAGAGCAGGAACAGACCTAAAAACAGAACAGGACCATTCTGATGTGTCTGTTTGTGGTAGAACCTGCTCCTACTGTGATTTTCATTTTACAGTGAAGGAACATTGCTCTGCTATTTCCAATGTCTTTAAACTGCAGCCAGACACAGCTTCTTTTTTTTTTTTTTTACCTCCACCATTATGTTTTCATCAGGGTTTGTTTGTCTGTCTGTCTGTCTGTCTGTCTGTCTGTTAGCAAGATAACTCAAAACGTTATGGATGGATTTTCATGAAATTTTCAGGTTTTCAGGAAATGTTGATACTGGCACAAGGAACAAATGATTAAATTAAAATTTTGGTGGTGATCGGTGGGGGGGTGGGGTGAGTGGTTTGTCTGTTGGCAAGATAACTCAAAACGTTATGGAAGGATTTTGATGAAATTTTCAGGAAATGTTGATACTGGCACAAGGAACAAATGATTACATTTTGGTGGTGATCGGGGGGACTGATCTGCCTTGGAGGTCTGCGCTCTCTGAGTGCTTTTCTAGTTTTTTGGGGTTTTTTTTTCTTTTACATGTGTCACTTCTATTTATTACCAGTTTTCATGACTTGAACTCTCCTTCTCACCACTGTCTCAGTCAGCACGGTATGATCCACATCCTCTCATGTAATTGACTGCATGGCCACCACGCTGCTAGTCACATGTGAGGACTTGGACATGTGACCAATCAAAAGAAAGTTCTGCAGTGAGCAGTGCAAAGATATTCATAGTGAGAGAGCTGAGCAGCGAAAGGGGCAAAAAACTGGGGAGCCGGCTCTTCTGATTCACTAAAAAGCATCGGCTCTCAGACCAGACTTTTATGAGCATGACCCATCACTAGTCCAGATTGTCTTTTCAGCTTCCCCCATTAGAGTAATTTTACACGGGTGCTTCTTGCACATTTCTAAAGCAGACTGCAAATTGACTAAAGTTGATAAAGGCTTTATGCACTTATATTAATGACCACATAAAGACAGACCTTTAGAACATTCAGTCCTGTTCTAAAGACTACGAAATAAAGCCCCTCTACTAAAACACATCCAGACTCTGTTTCTGAGCAACAGCATCTTTTTTCATTGGTTCCTAATGAGGTGAGAGCATGTGCTGCTGCATGTGGCTACCTTGAGAAAAAGCACAGCATGCATCGTCTTTTTTTAAAGAGCACTCCACCTTTTTAGTGTGACAGTGCCAAGTGTTTTCAGATAAAAATGACTGAGATTTTCAGAGAGATACTGGTGTGGTGACCGTTGCATCTTTTCGGGTGACCAGTTGGTTTTCATATGCATACTGTGTCTCTTTGTTGCACTCTTCTGTCTCCAAATTTCTACATTTTTTCTATCACTGTGTCAGTCATTTCACCAACAGTGGAGACATTGTCAGCTGTAGTTTATCAAGTGGGATACATGTGTTTAAGAATTGTTAGTGTCACCCATCATTGTTCCTGTCAGTTTTCATCTGCAGTCTACTGGAGTAGTTCAGACCTGGCTTCATCATGCATTTCTCACCCAAGTGGACAACTCTAAGTAAGTGTGCAACGAGCATTACAATGACTCTACACATGCATCTCCACTGATCACTTATGATTGGATCCCACTTTCATCCACTCTTCATGCAAATAAACAACTTCATCTAACAGATTCAAATGCAGTGCAAGCTTTCATGTCCTGCAGGCCTTACAGACACTACACAAACTGACAGAGTTCAGCAGACTGGCTTTGTAATACTTCCAAACAAATGCATCCCAAATAAAGAGAATGATGAATGATGAAGGATGTTATTCTGCCTTTTTATCTTCACTTGTTCAAGTTAATGTAGTATCAAAACAAAGACTATCAGTAACATTTCAGTTAGAATGTCTTGTTATCTGTTACTCACTGCAACACTGGTTTCAACACTTTCAGAAATGTATTGACCTAGATGGAGCACATGATGAAACAAACAAAAAAAACATCATACCTTAAACAATTTTTTCCATCTGTCCTTTTTCCATGAATGTTTTGGAGCCCCCTCATACACCTTAAAGGTGCCCTGCCACATGTATTTCATTACTTTTGTGGTCATGTCTGAAGTTCTACCATGGACTCATGGAAATGTTTTTTGTGATAAAAATTCTTTGGTTACAAAGTTTTAAGCCATTCTAACGTGGTATAGAAAGCCTGTGGAAGAGTCAGCTCGATTTGCGCAGGTTCTCTTGAATATTCAACATGCTAATCTGCTTGACTCTAATTGGCTAACAGCTAGCCAATGAGAGCCTGGTTTTTCAGTCCTGTGTAACAAGTAGAGGAACTGACGGAAGCCGAAATGAAACTTCTTATGCTTTGAACGTCCGACTCCCAGCTTCCATGCCTCTCTTGTACGGCGGACCTTACATGGAATTTTGACAACTTCTAACCTGTATCCACTGGACCCCCTCCACTGCTATGGGAATGCTGGGCCCCATGAATTTGTCCTGTTTACCCCCTCTTTACGGTGCCCCAGCTTGCTGTATACGAAAACTGTCACTGAGGGTACGTTTACACGGCAACACTCCGCAAAGATTTCTCCTTTGTGTTATAAAATCATTCCGCGTTAAGATGAAGCTGCTAGGATAACGATCTGCGTTAACATGAGTCCGCGAGGACGGCTGAATACGCTGTAGTGGCCATGCCAGACCAGTAGCTGGCGATGTAGAGCTGTAGTGAAACAGTGGCGGTAAAACACGCGCCTGCACACAAACGATTTCCGGTTTAGACAGCCTTTAAATGAGGAGAAGAAGAAGAAGAGGCGGACAACACTATTTACAAACAACAATGGCGAGTGGTCGTACAAAGACGCTGGACTTCTTTGTCTGGACAGATGAGCTGAGCACAGTTAGCAGCACGTATGTTGTTCTGAAACCGGCCATTGTTGTTGTGGTTGTGGTTGTTGTTGTGGTTCTTTTTCTGCAGCTTTATTGTGTCATAGAGGCTGGCAAACCAGCTTGGAGGCGCATTACCGCCACCAACTGGCCTGGAGTGAGTTAACTGGCGGTTCTTGGCTGCGCGCGCATGCGGTGACGTCATATTTTACCCCGGAACGTTCCGATTCGCGTTAACACGGAGCTGAAATGCTGAGCGTATCGATAACATTCCACCCTGGACCCTGGTATCAAAAGTTTCCGGATTCAGGCACTCTAGGCACCGTTTCCATGTTAACAGAAGGCTAATCCGCGATGAAATCTTCCCGGAGTCGACTGAATCCTACGCCGTGTAAACGGCCCCTGAGTTAGATGAATTCTGTGGGCGTGGTCTCACCCGGGCGAGGTCATGAATAGTAATGAGCTCAGGCATTAACACATCACACTGAACAGCTTTAATAATTGACCTGATTTCTCTGCTTATTTCTTTTCAGTGTCAATATCAAACAGAGGAAGTAGCAGTTCATTTTCAAATTCACTATTTAACACAAATACCTATGGACCGAACATTTTTCAAAAAATACAAGCAAAAAGGTTTTTGTGTGGCAGGACACCTTTACATCACAATATGACTTCAACGATTTTATTTATTTAATGATAAACCCTGGGCCAGTTATTTCAAGTCTGAATCATTTCAATGTAACACAAAACAATGGATTAGCTGATAGCGAAAATTTCATTCATATAAAACCTAGTTATGATCAGAAAACAGCAAAGGTAAGACAATATTCGTAATCATCACTTCCTATATTGTTGCTGTTCTTTGACTAATTCAGTGAGTTTAAGCAGTGAAGAAACAATACTTGTGCTGGTAAATCTGTTTAGTGTTAGCTTAGCACTGCAAAGTCTGTCACATTGTTGTGTTATTAAATTATTCATGACATACACTGGTCTCAGACAATTAGCTTGGTCTCAATATTTGCCCATTTAAGTGCTTATTGTTTGGATTGAGTCTTGTTGTCTGACAGTTGGTTTTGTTGAGGTTTTAGTTGGAGTTCTTCAGGTTACATGGCTGTATAGAATGTGTATATTGCTACAAGTGTTGCGTGGTGTTACCATGGCAACACAGACAGAACTGTGGCTGCTCCCAGTACCAGGGGTGACCAGGCTTAAAGGCTACATTTTCTCTGATGTATGACATAATTCAGTGATGATTGCATCTTCAAACACCTGCAAAAATGTTTATGAATTTCAACTGGATTATTTTATAATAACAATAAATAGCAACCATTGAATGTCTATTGTTCTACAGTTCTAAGCCTTGTCCTGGGTGCTCATGCAGCTCTACATCGTATATGAAGCACTTAAAATATGCACACCCTTTCCACCTTTTCTCATTTAAAGGGGTCATATTTCGCTAAACCCACTTTTATCACTTTTTTGTTCATTTATTTGTGTATTTGGACCCTAATTGTTAAAAAAAAGTTTGAATTTGAACCCTCCAGGTGCTGCAAAGCTATCTTTATATTTATTTTGGCAAAAATTGAGTGGATTTCTACATCCTGTTTTGATTCCTGCTTAATTTGTTGTGTCTATAACTAGTTACATCATGACATTTGCACATATAAGGTCAAGACTTCCAACAAACCTTTCTCAGAGTACGACATAATTGTTTGTCAGCAGCAGCGGTTGTAGTCCATACTGAAAATATGTCCAAACTTCAAGTCTGTTATGTCTAGCTCATGATGCAGCAAAAGAGATGAGAAACGCTGGTTTCACTATGTTATTTACATACTATTTACAAGTCAACAGATCTGTATTCGGATTGAGGTCTGCAACAAAACGGTGAAGTGGCTGGATGTGGCATCAGAGAGTCCCGCTGGAATGAGGAACAGTGGATCTTTTAAACACCACTGGAAGCTGCGGGCCCAGATGCCTCCAATTAGCTAGTAACTGCTCCCGCCTCCTAGTACCAGGACACAAATGTTGTCATGGCAACAGACTGACTCGCAGACAGAGCCGATTACCTAAAATGTTCAGTTGTTGGTTGACTGGGACAGAATAGCACAGTCAACAACCTGGAGGGGGTGTGGCATGAAGTGGCTCATGTGCATTTAAAGGGCCAGCACTCAAAACGAACTTTCTGGAGTCATTACTCAGAAGTAGGGTCAAAGATGGACCTGTGGAGTTGAATTAAGGAAGAATTCAGACCCAAGCATAGCATTTACAGTTCATGTAGACCACAGGGAAATGTTTTAAAAATGCATAATCAGTGTATTCAATCAATACATAATCAGTTGAATTCTATACTACCCTACCAAAATTAAGTAACACAATATTTCCCTGGATTACCTTTAGCTTTGATAATGGGATACATTGGACTTGGCATCATTTTAGTCACAGAGCACTTAAATGATTTCAAAGTAAATGTCACAACATTTGTTTCCATTCAGAAAGGCAGTATTATTCACCACGGTCTTATGTATTTGTGATGGAAGAGTCAGATCGATGTGTGAAGTCATCTCCACATCATAATGAAGGAGAAAAAAAAATCCACTGATGGAAAAACCTGGTCATTCAGTATATTCAGGTAGTCAGCTAACCCCACAGACACTAGGCATGATGGGAATGAATCACTTTATGCAATTACGGCAGGTATTATTGAATGGATGGCTCTTACCTATGACAAGGTTGAAACTTTTGAGTATCATTATTGTGACATTATTGTGAAAAAATACTGTGGAATAAATGCATACCTTTCATGCAGTGTCTTGTGTTGAATTTATTGGAAAAATTGTGTAGTTTCAGAATATAACATCAAAAAATGTATTTCACTTGTCCTTGTATGACTTTTTCCATGATGTTTGCTTAAAAGTGGGCAAAAATTACCCTTTTTCAGTGACAAATAATTTGAAAACCCATATTAATGCTGTTGCTGCTTGCAAATTTTCATTGAACTTGCTTACTTTGAACCTTAGAAGAAGAGCTTCTGGTACGGCCTTTTGAATGAGTATCAGTTTCAGTGATTTCAGTTCAAAGTCAATGGCATCATGTCAGCCAGTTCCTCAGAAGATGTCCTGTGACAATTTTGTTTGGATTTTTTGGCTTCTAGGTAAGAATTTGACTTATAATTCTTTATGTAGAGTTGATATTATCATAAATCTGTGTGTATTATACACCATTCTCTTTCTTATTCTGTTGTGAATAAGGCCTTTCTCAACAATTAAGTATATTCTAATATTAGATAAGTAAAATCATTACTTTTACTAACCCTACCCCCATCAGTTTTTAGTTTGTGAAAAAAATACATTCCATGGCAAAAAAAAAACCAAAAAAAAAAAACTTGCATTCACTCAATTTTCAATATCTAGCCTCCAAAATTTAATCAATTATGCTCACCTACATGGGCTACAATTAGTTTATATTATTTAGGCCCATTTACTTTCCCAAAGTGAGATAAAAAAAAAAATTCATATTTGTTTTTGAAACTGCCCACCAATTTGTTAGATTTTGACTTGCTCTGTCAATGATGAAGCCGATGTAACCAGCCAGAATCACTTTAGGAAAGCTTCTATATATCAACTGAAGGTTAAACTAATAAAACAACTCTTACACATGTTATGGAGTAATGCCTAATTACCCCCGCCAAGGAGGTTATGGTTTTGCCAGGGTTTGTTTGTTTGTTTGTTTGTCTGTTTGTTTGTTTGTTTGTTTGTTTGTTTGTTTGTTTGTTTGTTTGTCTGTCCGTTACTGTGCAACATAACTCAAAAAGTTAAGGACAGATTTGGATGAAATTTTCAGGGTTTGTTGGAAATGGGATAAGGAAGAAATGATTAAATTTTGGTGGTGATCGGGGGTGGGGGGGCCCACGGGGGGGGGCCACTGATCAGCCTTGGCGGAGGTCTGCGCTCTCCGAGTGCTTCTAGTTGATATATTTTTTTTTTATTTCAGACTGACTGAACCGGGCTAAGGTGCCAAGACAAAAGCCATCCAGGGGTGGAGGAAGGCCTCCTGGGGAGTATTCAAAGCTCACAGATGAAGAGAAGAAAGCATGTTATGTTTGATTTTTGACAGAAATTAAATAGTTAAATCAAGTAGTGCATAGGCCAAATTTCATGTTTTTGGTTTCAACCTTGTGTCTATAAAGGCTCAGTGATTTGAAAACCACAAAAGATTTTGCATAAATGATTTCAGATTCAGATTCTGGAGAAAATTTGACCCTAAACTGATATATTTTCAGTCTAAAACCAAGAACTTGAATTTTTGCCCTTAATGTCACTAAAATGCAACTTAAACCTTGACCTTGTCCTACTTGCTCAGTTGAGTTAAAGCACCACTTCTTTCTTTCTTCTTTCTTTTCTTTCTTTCTTTCTTTCTTTCTTTCCTTCCTTCCTTCCTTTTTGTGTTCCTGGCTATGCAGTTTTTAAGTGTTTCTCACCTTGTTACTTGTGCTATACATTTTTATGTGTCTTTCAGTGCGTAATAAAAGCCTTGTCAGCTTGCATTCTTACTTAAACTTAAAAGAAAGTGCTTACTGACTGTTCTCTTCACATTCATAAAACAAAGTGACCAAAGCTGGCAAACTCTGTGTACACTGAAACAGCTATTCTCAGGAAGTAGATTGATTTCAATAAAGCGCATAAACCTCTAAACTGAACATGTCATACAGTATAGGCATATCTGCGCTGACCATTGATCTACTGCACGCCATTCACTGAATTTTACACATGTAATGGATACTTCGGGTGTAGGTTTATGACACAAAACAATAGTAGACATATAAAATGGGATGTGATGCCATTGTTTTCCAACTTCTCTATTTTCTCTGTCCATATGGATATGCACAAAGTGGAGTTCTTAAAAATCTTCACGTTGGAAAGCTTTTTAATGTCATGTTTGTGTAACACATAGTGTTGATTGTGTGGATGAGAGGCTCAAATGTAGACAAAATATGCAGAAAATATATGTTTAATGTATCTTTAAACAGCTGCAGTTTGGTATCCGGGTGCTTCTATGAAACTGGGTTGGGCTGGGTTGGTACCTGGCACTTTACCAGCTTTTTAGACCCACTAATAAGAGAAATTTAGACATATTTCCCCCAGGATGTACCTAACGATGACCTCAGATAAATGCAAAAGAAATTACTCTCTTGCTCTTAGCCAACCCAAAATTAATGAATTTTTAATACAATATTGGGGCCAAAAACAGGACCAAAATTTGGACATGAAAAGCTACCTAGGCATCAGTGCATTTGATCTGGAAAATATGGCTGTAAATGGTCTTATATACAGATATAAATAAAGACACTGTGTTAAATTTGGCAATCCATTGGTTTTTCAAATACAGACATGCAGGTTTTTTATGAATTGGCAGTCTCATTCCATGTTTCGCGTGTAACTCATCGTGTCCACTCATGTTACATGCAGAACCTGCCCATTTAAACACAAATAAATCAAGAGTGATTTTGCATTTTTGTGAAATGCTCTGCCTTGCATAATTAGTTCAATTCCCAAAATGTACCTGTGAGAGAATAAAGAAATATTCAATAAAATAGCAGTGCATAATTTTCATGTCCTTTTTATCGTGTTACATGCAGATTTTTTAATAAAAATAATATAAAAATTGTGTTTTATCTGAAAAAGAGTGTCTCTTTAATCTCAGTAAATATTCATTTTTAAAATAGACCCAAAGTGCTTCCAAACTTTCTTCATAACATTAGTCTACATCTGGTTTGAATTTTTCGCCCCTCTGTCCTGTTTTTAAACATGAACAGAAACACTGACTCATCAAACCATCAAAAAAGCAACAGCAGCATTTCCAAAAGTCTCTGTTTTGGGATTCTACATCTCTAGAATACTGTGGATGCTGAGTATGAACACTGCAAAAGTTATGTGTTCTAAAAAGAAAATAAGTATTTGTGAATTCCTATTCCCATTCCCATCCCATAAATTACATTAATCTATTATAACATTTCTTTCTCTTCTCTCAGGTGCTAATGTCCTGGATTTTCTACATTTACCATTCATCCATCCCACCCACCCTCTGCCTAATAACACAAACTAACAGATCCTTCAGTTGCTATTATATTTTCTGGCAACAAATTCAATGCACCAATTACATTTCTAACAAAACATGGTATTGGAGAAGGTTTCACAGTCACTCTACATGCCTGCCTTTGAGAGACACATGCACTGGAGCACAAAATTGGCAGGAATGTGAGAGGTTTGTTGAGATATGATCTATGATCGAAGCAGCAGAGCTTGCCATTCCACATAATCTAACATGACAGCACAATCTCTGATCTATTAATCACATACAAAAACACTCACACAAGCACATGGTTTGTCACCCAGACATGCACTCAGATGAACAAAAAGGCAATTATCTCATGAAGATGCTCAAATGAGATACTATTTAAAAAACCTTTTTGGAGATGAAAATTATTCACATTTACCTGAATTAGTTATGTATATGTTTCAGTTTATAGAATAAATAGTTAGTTTGCACTCAGTACGGGGTAATTTGTAGAAAAATATTGAATCCTCATCCTTACATTCAAACAAATCTACACGAAAAAAAAATATATAAATGCAAGACTTATGTTTGTGCTCCATTTTCTGACTTCGTCCATTTGCATAATAGGCCTATTCCTCTCAAATTACTGAAAAGTGCTCAGTAAAACAGGTTTAAAAAAACAGATATTTCATTATCCTGAACCTATCAGGATGCACATTAGATAGTATCATTATTACACAGGTGTGTCTTAGGTTGGTCACAGTAGAAGGCCTCTCTAAAATGTACAGTTTTATCAGGGACTGAACGATGGATGTCATAGATATGCAGACAGGTGGGGTTAGGAAACCAGTGAGGATCTGGTGTAACCACTGTTTAGCCCACACAGTCTAACACATCTCCTTCACATAGACTTAATGAGGTTGTCTGTTGTGGTCTGTGGAATGTTGGTCTACTCCTCTTCAGTAGCTGAGTGATGTTACAGTGTTACAGTGCAGTCGGATCAAGACCCCAGTGAGGACAATAAGTATGCAGATGAACTTCACTGGGACTATTTCTGACAGATTGTGCAGATTCTTATTTCATCATCTGTCCTGGTAGTTGGTCTCAGCTGATCTTGTAGGTAAAGATGCCTGATGCAGAGGTGTTGGACTACTGTGGTTATGTGCAGCCTGCAGGAGAGAGATCAGCTGAATTTAATGACCAAATTTTTAGAGATGAATTTGGAGGCAACTTATGGTAGAGGAATAAACATTGAGTTCAGTAAAAGCCCTGCTGGACATTCCTGCAGTCCGAATGCCAACCTAACACTCCCTCCAAACTTGGTGGCATCTGTTGCTTTGTGCTGTGTGATAAAACTGCACATTTCAGAGTGGTCTTTTGCTGTGACCAACCCAAGGCTGACCTGTGTAGTAATGATGCTGTCTGTCCTGATATGTCACACCTGTCAGGTACGTAGAATATCTCAGCAAAGCAGAAGTGTTCAGTAACATGGATTTAAGGAAATTTCTAAACAAAATTAGAAGGAACTTCAAAATTTGTACATGCCTGATATCAGCTCATCAAGAACTAGAGCAAAAAAAGCCTTGGAAAAATGTTTTATTTCCTTTCTGACTAATGAGGACATCTCAAAGATGACTGTGTGCTATAAAGACACAAACAAAAGACATGACATTATACAGGATATTGCTTCCCTCTGAGTGGTACAAATCATAGAAAAGACACGTCTCTGCCAAGTCTTTCCACTTAAATGTGTACCCATTTGAGCTGTAGGACTCAGTGAAAATAAAGAGATATAAGTTGCAGGTGCTGCAGGCAACACTGACCCACAGGAGGAGAAGGGTTCAAGTGGTACAGTGGAAATTACAGCCACAGCTGAACACAGATCAATATCATCTACCTTTTTCCTCTCGGCTGCCAGACTGACAGGTGCCGACCCATGGATTTTTCACTTTGCTAAAAAGATGAGATTTAAAGTCAAAAGGAGCGAGGTCATGTTGTCCAAGTAACATTAAAAGACAGTGTCAGAAAACAGAGTCAGAAAGTAAAGCCCCACATTTCATTTCACTCCCTCTGTGGGGTTTTTACTTAGTCAGGAGATTACAGAAAACATCTTTGCAAGAAAGATGTGGCCAAGATAGAAGCAGTACAGACTCAGATCTAGAGCTGCAACGATAAATCAGTGAGTTGTTAACAACTAAACTGATTGACTGTCTTAACTGATAACAAGTTTGAATCATTCATAAGGATAAAAAATATTTAATTCTCCAATTCCACCTTTCTAAAAGTGAATATTTGAAGTTTCCTTCCTCCTCTGTTATTGTGAACTAGATATCTTTTGGTGTCCAAATAAAAAAAAAAACACAAAAACATAAAGGAAGACATCATGGAATTTAAATGTATCACCATTTTCTGATTTTTTTTTTGAGAAAATAAGGGAAAGATAGGTAACTGTAGCCCTACTCACAGCATATAAACACAATTAAAAAGAACACTGAACATCACACACTAATATTAAAAATACTGTGGAATAAAGGTTCATTACACACATCCCCTGAGAAAAACAACTGCATGTGTCTTCCATTCTTTGTGATGCCCTTGAATTTATCAGAACATGTAAATCTGTCTAGTTTTAAGTTTTCCAATAAATAAATTTAAGGTTGTATAACACAAAAATGGCAATAAAATAAATGAATGTAGGCAAAATAAAGGCTTGGAGTGATTTTTTTTTCTTTCCATTGTCATAGTCAGGTTTAGAAACTGGGACAATGTATGGAGAAAACAGGAGGTGATTATTATAGGAGATAATGGACAATGTGAAGGTGATCTTATAGAACTTCACACACCGAGCCCTGTGGTGGCTGATCCTCTGATCTGCTGAACCACAAAACAAATAGACACCTGGTGCCCAGGTTGACAGGGTTGTCACACCTTAAATTAAACACACTCATGAAATTATATTTAATGCCCAATAAAAAGTAATCATAAAAAGAATAAAAGCAGTTTTTTATAGCATTTTTTAGTATTAGTGGTCATAAACTTTATAATTACCTTTCAGCATATTGTAATTCAAGTGGTATAAAGCGACATGAAACTTCTGCATAAACTCTTTTACTGTGTTTTCAGGCCTAAGTAAATCTACACTATGATGTGCATTTTGGTTAATTACTGGTGTTTGCAGACTGGTAGAAAGGGTTAAATAAGTGACTGACACGCGTAGTTCCAGATCATGTGCCTATATTGTAACTCTTCTGATATGGACCCAGAGGAGAGAGCTGCAGAGGGCAGGTGTTTAGTTTACCCCCCAAATTTGACTCCTGCAGCTTTAAGAACAAATGATCTGGGGCAGAATGGGTTGAACTAAGGACCCTCTTGCTGAGTGTTGACAGCCCTACCCACTGAATTACCTAATAACTGACAACCGTGGAGAAATTACTGCTAAAAATAACTATGGCTCTGTTCCGTGGCTTTGGAGATCTTTCCAGTGAACCTTGATGCACATTAAACTGATACACCTGAATGTGATGCAGTCATTTATAATGATACCGATTAGTGTTGTGCATTTTTTCTGCTTCAACAAGTCAAAATGTCCACTGTGAGAAGGGTCTCTTACTACACCAGCTGTATCAGAGCTAACATACTCTGTAGTTAGGAAGATGCAGTCCTGTAAGTGTTAAATATTAAAGCTTTGCATATCGGCCTAATCTCTTGAAAAAAATACAATAAAATAAACAGGAACAGATTAAGCCCTGTAGCACCACATTATGCAATAATAGTGCAATATTTAATAATGTAATAATTTTCACCTCATTATGTAATAACACTGCATTTTGTAATAAATTTCTTGAGCGCATTTTGTAATAAACTTTGCCGCATTTTGTAATAACTTATTACGTATTGTGTCTTCCAAATTTCAGTGCTTCAGTACATTTCTTGTCAGTAATACTTAATTAGTGCAGCTTTTGTCTCTAACTTGCAAACACATTCTCCATTATAATGAATACAGTTACATTTGATTTAGGTTTGACTAATGGAACATCCTACTAGTTTTTTAAATGAATTGTAACTAAGCTGGAATGCTTAATGTTGTTCTGCTGGTATGATGGTTTTTCCAATCAATGGCATCAATTTTGATGGTTTATTAATTAATGCACCAAATTATTACATTTCCTTTGAAAAAAAAAGTGCTACAACTGCATTTGTAATAACTGTTGCAATATGTAATAAGTTATTATAAAATGTGTTCAAGAATTTTATTACAAAATATGTTATTACATAATGAGGTGAAAAATTATTACATTATTACATATTGCACTGTTATTACATAATGCGGAGCTACACAGGACTAATGTTGACCTCTGGTAGTTTATATTAATCTCATGTGAATCTGTCATACCTGTAATTTGTAAAGTAACAACTCCACTCCAACTACCTATCGTATTTAAGCATACAAAGATGTTCTGTGATAGTATTTTTTATTATCATTGGGAATCAACATCTCTTTTTGTTTCCACCACAATTTAATCACCCTATTTCTTGGTTATGATATGGACACTGACAGGTGATGATAACTTTTAAAAATGTTTTGGGTGCAAAGTCAGGAGGCCCATGATGCAATATAATAAGGGTTTTCACTAAAGAGCAAACATAAATGCTTCAGAAAAGTGATACCTCAAAAGACGATGAGATGGATGACAGGCATCACAGCTATAGTAAGGAGACTTTTTCTATCTTTCAACAGTTATCTGTACGCAGTGAGCACCCCCTTGACATCAGCATCTGGGAATAAGGTCAGTACATTTGACTAAAAAACTGACATTTCTTATCCTGTGTGAATGTGCATGAAACACAAAAACGTAGGGTCATTTCCAATTCATCACAGGTTATACTAGTCCTGTGCAAATAGGGTTTAAATTTTACATACTTGGGTGAAACTACAAATACCAATGACTTCTTAGTACAATTTAGAAGGCTCAATCTGATGTAACAAAAGCAACAATTCTTATTTTCACATAATTGTATATCAGTAAAACAGTGGGTATTGCATACTGCAATTGGATGCTCAGTTTTTCCTGAAACTAGTTAGAAGTTGCAGTTTGAGGAGTTTTATTCTGAGTAGAGCCCGATTAATCAACAAGCCAATTATAGCGTACCTCCAGTTAATCAACATTGGTCAATATGTAACCAATGTATTGTAGCGTAGGTGGAAGTTCGGCAGGAAGTTAGCTCAGTGTTAGGTATGAGCACAAGTTGGGCTTCTACTTTAACCAGGTTGGAAGATCAAAACTGGAACAATCACAGCAGGATAGCCATTGCTCTGCCAATGGCTCTCACTCAGGGTGCAACTTACAAATTACAAAAAATACAGAAAAAATAAACAAAAAGTCCAATAAGCATTGCCATACACATATTAAAGTCAAAACTAGTACTAACACAATAACCCCGCTGAATTTTTGAGCATAAAAATAACACATTTACAACATAGTACCCACTACCCATAATGCACTGCGGCAAACATGCCACAATATTAACTATTTGCTGCACGGAGATTCTGTCGCTCGCTGCCTGGAGAGTTAGCGGAATAGTAAAGCATGTCAGTTTCACTTTCACTTACGCTCCAACAATCACGCTACCTGCCCCCAATCACAGACCGCTATGCCCCCGCTCCAACAATCACTATTAGCAACTGTTAACCCACATGTCCACCATACCTAATATTAGACTATTATGCAGTATTTTAAAGTTGTGTAAATTATCTTTGAGATAAACAAAAATGCAACTGTTAATTCACGTGTCCACCATTATGTAATATCAGACTATTATATCCTGTGTATCTCAATGTTTTTACTTCATATATCAGTTATTGGCCAATGTATCGGATATCTGCTTTTCTTTTAGCCCCCAGTATCGGTATCAGCCCCAAAAATCCAGTATCAGTCAGGCTCTAGTTCAGAGCATCTTAATTTTGCAATAACATGTGGTTTAACAGCTCCGCTGCTCAAGAGAGGAATCATCCAACTAGTTCTGTAAATCAAAGCACAAAAACCATCTGTCATGAGCGCTTTCATTCACCATAATCACAAAAAATCCTGGTGGATGTTCATTACTACATAACAGTTATTGTACAACTTGGCTTAGTTGTTGATTGAATTGGTCAGAGATGAAATTTTATCAGCTAAAAGGCAGGATGTCATTTATTGTTTCCATGTATGTTCATTCTTCTGTATTCAGTGTGATGCACTACTGTGTCGCTGAGTCCATGAAATGTATCCAATGCCATTCTAACACTTTCCATGCAATTTCAAAGTGCAACAGAAGTGGATGTACTGTAGAAGTAAAGTTACAATTCTTATGTGTGTGAGAAAAAAAATTAACTTTGGTTGTTTAGTTCCCACCGCATCTGTAAAACCCAGATCTCTATGGATTACCCTGATATGGAGTAAGGATTTTATGAGTTGTTTGACATCTTCAGATTTCCTGTTTTGTTATCAGCCGTCTGTCAGTGCTGTCCAGTTGAAGGGGATGGTAAATAAAGTATCAGTGTATGTCACTACAGCAGAGCACAAAGTGAAGTGATGCAGTCCTGGAAATGGACCAGAAGCCTTAATAGTATTTACAGTACAGATGGATGGGTTCAACCCCCTCTGAACCCTTAATGATGTCTGTCAATGCAAAGAAGCAAAGAGGCTCTGCTGTTGTTGACTGTTTCGACCAGGAAATGGGTTTTATGGCTCCATGATGTCAGCAGGTGGTCTGTATATGTGTGTGTGTATTTATTTATTTATTTAGTTATATTTTTTATTTATTTATTTTTTTGCACATATGACAGTCACGTTTGTATACAACATTTAGATTATTTATAATTTATATTTATATGATCTATTTTCTTTCTTTTTTTTTTTTTTTTAAAACTTGTCTTGTCCAGCATCATAACAGCCAGAATGGTAGTCTGGCTCATTGTGGTGCTGAATAAATGTTCTTTGCCAAGGGAAACTTTCATAAAGTATATGAGGCTCCCCTTGATATTCTACTGTCTTTATTATGAGTTATGTTGAACCACATTTCGATGCCAGACCTGACATCGGGGGGGGGGGGGGGGGGGGGCAAGGAAGAAGAAGGTGGCGAAGACCCTCACATGAAAATATCCACAATACAAACACTAACAACCATGGTGATAATTATAATGGTAACAATAACTAGAACAAAATTGAGTAAACTGGGCAGAAGAGAAAGGAAAAAAACAAACAAAATTACAATACCATAAATCAAATAAATAAGACCTGTGTGACGGCCCCTGCTTAGGTTATGACACCTGTTAAATGAGGAATATAGGAAAAGAAAGCATCAACAGAATATCATAAACAACGACCGCCTAAATCATACCAGCAACAGATCTACACAACATCAGTTGTTCACATTAATGTAAACTTAACCACATTAATCTTATTTATTATATTATTATAAAAACAGATAGATAGATAGATAGATAGATAGATAGATAGATAGATAGATAGATAGATAGATAGATAGATAGATAGATAGATAGATAGATAGATAGATATCTTAAATACACCCCCTCAAGCTGATCGATATCAGGGTCCTGCATGTAAAGATTGGCTCCCTATAGATTAATGTTAATATTTGATCTCAAACAGCTGGTACATTCCAAACTTTATCTCAAAATGTGTAATTTATGTTAATATTGAATGAAATAATCTCACCTCTGACCAAAGTGCTGAAAGCTGACTTCCTCAGTGGAAAACCAAGTGTTCTCCACTGACAGCAACACCTGAATCCAAATGTGCACAATGTGGACGGGCAGAATGAGCTCTAGTTGGCGATGATATTCTGTATTCCATTGCTGACTTCAGTGCATAGAGTGGCTACGTGAGTTCGCAAGGGTGCGGAGGTGTGAGACTGCCTAAAGGAGATGGATGTGACAGCCTTCCCACTACAAGCCTCCATTTGGCAGCAGCTACCAAAACTGACACGAAAACTATAGGAGGTACATTATCACCTGTTAGATTATTGTAGGTTATCATCACTTTTGTCATCAATCATCATAAAGAGAAAGAATCTGAATGAAGAATATCTGATTCTGATGTATACATGTACCCAGATATCTCAATCTGTTGTACATTAAGGAAAGAGAAATGAGGTTTATTCTTTAAAATGTAGTCACAACAGAAGATACACCAACTTCTGTGGTTTTGTTTTTTTTTTTTTTTTTTTTCAAATCCCAAACTGTAACCCTGGGAAAAAAAATTGAGATTGGTCCAAATTTCGAGACGTGAACCTCATTGAAAATCGCTGGAATGTGTTCAAGAAGAGGATGGATGGTCACAGGCCGACAGAAAGCAGAGATGCTGCAAGCATTTCTGCTCCACAAGTGGCATAAAACACCCACCAGCAATGTGGAAAACTGGCAGAAAGCATGCCAAGACCCCAAAGCTGAAAATCATGGTTATTCACCAATATTAACTTTTAAACCTTCCAGTATTGTGTTTAAAACTGAATATGGACTTCTTTTCTTTTAATCACTCAGTGTCTACACATGCTTTCTTATTTGGATTACTTGGCATTTTCTGCATACAAATGTTAAATGACAACATTGTTATTTAGAATTTGGAGTATATATTTCAGCTAAACACAGCCACTTTATTACAAACACACAGTAAAACTCAGCTTTATCCTTTTTACATTTTCTTTTCTGATGCATCCAACTGCATTTGTTATCACATTCACAGTCAGTTTGGAAGAATTCTCTGAATGTTTGGAATTGGGACAATCTGTGAAATCAACATTCCAGACCACTAACTGGGAATAAACTGGACTCTTGTCAGTTTTCAATGGCATGAGTCAAGTGATTCACATTCAGCTATACTGTGTAAAGTAACTGTGTGTACATGAACTCATCATCATTATCATATCTTATGGTGCCAATGCTGAATCTAGTCCTGGGCAGTGCTGTTTACTTCCTGAGGGTCTTGGTTGGACCAGTGAGGACCAAACGGGCACCAATGCAAGATGTGTTCTATTGACTGAGCCACTGCACCACAGGGGCATTCAGGGTTGGTGGTAAATCCCCACCTGTGGCAGCTGTCACTGGTTCGGCCAACCTTTACTCTTGTCCTATTCAGTGCAACCCAATCCCTCCTGAAGAGGGATGTATATTAACTAAGACATAGTTACTGATGGATGGCAAACTAAACCAAGAGAAGCTAGGATATAGGCCTCATTTGTTGTTTAAGTCTTTTTCCAAATAAACTGCCTTTTAAAACACATTTTAACTGGGTCAAAGATTCAATATGGAGGATTTGTTCTTAAGAATCTGTGTTGTGCTGGTGTATTTTGGACATTATCTGACTCCATTAGGGTTGGGAATCTTAGTTGTAAGGCTGATACGATACGCATCTTGATACAGCATCTCCGATCTGATTTATTAAAGATATGTGTATGGCATCTCACGATGCGATGCGATACAAATTCACACCAAATCACGATACAGAGCAATTTAGCACATTCTGATTGAACATATTCATTCTGGCTGAAAAAAAAAAAAAAAAAAAAAAATATATATATATATATATTATATATATATATATATATAATATATATATATATTATATACATATATAGATATATATATACATAAATATATATATATATATATATGCAGTGCAATTCAATGAGCTTGATTATTTTTTTATCAAATAAGACCATGACTTTTTACAAAGTGTCTTTAGTTCAGTTTCAGAACAACATGCCTCACATTCAGTCATGTGAAAAGTTAGGACTTTGTTTCCAAAGTCTTTTCTCTGCATGTTTCTATCACTCACCTTCTTGCTCCCCTCGTCAAATCAGTTTGTAATCTGATGTATTTGTAACGTAAGTAAAACAGAAAAAGGTTCTGTCACTTTAAGAGACACCTGCACAAGGTATTTTGGGATGCGCTGTTGGATAGTGTTGTCACTGTTTAAGGAAGTATCTGCGGTATGTACTGCAGTATTCAGTACAGTTGACATAGTAAGAAGTACACGTTCAGAAACCCCATGTGGTCACCTTCCTTCTAAGTCTGTCAGATTCAGATACAGACATTACAGTATTCATCCGCAGCGCTTGTGCCACAGTCCATCCACGGAGCTCAGACTGTTAGTGTGCAGTGAACACATCGTGAATCCGCGGCGTACGTCAATGTGGGTCTGAAGAAAAGAAAAACTTTACCCAATAAATAGTAACACTTTTAAATGTAAGTGAAAATATATCCTATTGAACGGATCAAATTTTATCGATTCAAACATTCAATAACCATGCATCATGATATCATTCCAAACTTTGCAATTCACTCGCAGCTTCTCTACCTGTGCACTCAGATCGTGCCCACGCATGTTGGCGTATCAATGCGCATCGGATAATCTTCCATCCCTAGACTCCATTGATAGTTAACAGTAACTAGCGTGGCACACTGTTGCAGCTGTAGAAGAGCTGAAGTGAAAAATAGAAGGATTTAGGAACAAACCTTTGGATTCCTGAGATTTCTTCCTCTTCTTTAAATGTATTGTTCCTTATTTTGCCAGGTAAACCCCAGCCTTCTTGGGGTTTTGATTAATTCCATTTTGTTTTATTTGTAAAGTCTTGTGTTTACTGATTGTTTTTACTGCTTTGTGAGGTTTAACCACAGATTATTGTTCTTTGTGGGTCTTTTTTAGGTGTTTCCCTATGGCGTCAAGATGAGGACAGATAACATTGCACACTTAGGTGAAGCGCGAGTGAAGTTTTGTAAACCAAAAATAAATATTTCTTTTTAAAAATGCACCTACACAATTTCTTATGCTCCTACAACCCTGTTTTTTGCTTTTACAAAATTTTTCTGCAGTTACAAAACATTGTGGCCTCTTTTTGATGTGGGGACATAGTTAGATGAGAGGCATGTCCAGATCTGGAACCGCTTCAGATAACAGAACCAACTTCACTCTGCCGGATAATAATAACTGGTGTCATTTAAGGTGAAATAGCACAGTACGATGGTACTTCGCAGTCACTCCACTGTGGTAAATGAGGCGATGTCTGTCCATCACCACTAGCATTGCTTCCTGTCTGGGACCAGGTTTGGACACATGTCTCATCTAACCACACCCCCCCCGGTCGAAGAGAGGCCACAATGTTTTGTAACTGCAGAAAGTTTTTGTGACCGTGCAGAAAAGTTTTGTAAACACAGAAAACGGTTGTAGGAGCAAAATAAGATTGTAGGTGCATTTTTTAAAAGAAATATATGTTTTTGGTTTACAAAACTTCACTTGATTTACAATAGTTCACATACATGTACAATGTTTTCTGGCCCCATCTTGATGCCATATTTCCCTTACTGTCCTTACTTTATCACTGTTTTGTTCTACATTAGCCAAGCTAGTTTAGTTTGCATAGGTGATCATTTTCTGTAGTTTGTTAATCAAACTGTGACCTTCCCTTGTTTCTTACAACCTTTTTTTATTAGTACTTTGCTTTAAGTTACAGGTTTGGCAAGAGCAGGAGGCTGCACAAAATTAGATGAAAGTGGCTGCCTCATAATTTTTCATGCAGGAATATCTTCCATTTGTGTAGTGGGAGGCCTCAACACGGTGCCTACTTTCCTTACAAATGACACTCAGCTTCATAAAGTGAAGTACTAGTGAGAAAATATTACACATAATACAGGAACAATAGATGAAAACAAATATTTGTGGTAAGAAAGGGAAAAAAAAAACTGGAAAAAAAAAAAAGCTGAATTTCAGCTTCCTCCAGGACCTCCACCATAATCCAAACCAAACGCAAACCTGTGGCTGGTTTATAGTGATTAACTAGTAAGTGAACAGATTATCTCCTATGTCAATGTCCACAGACATTGGCAAAATAGAGTAACAAAGAATAGGCCACATTTTACAGTATAACAATATAAAGTGGATATAATGAAAATGAGCTTTGATAAATGCCTTGGCTACCATGTCAACAGATTCAAGGATTGGGTTTCAAGAATCATTCTAATTGTTTAAGCATTCAGGAACAAAAAAATTATAAGTTGTGTGAGGTTTTGAAAACAGCTGATTGACAACTATCATCATGCTCATCAACTCTAAACAGAAAGGCTGTGTCATCAGGACCTATATAAACAGTATATGAAAATTGCATAAAGTGTGATAAAACTGACTTTCAGCAGTTTTATCATTAACAATGATAGAACCCATATCAGTCATCCTATTAAGCTGCTAATGCAGGTTCAGCTGTTCAGTAATCAGCTGATAACCACTGCTGTAGGGAAGACTGGGGATGGTCCAAACAACATACCAACACATTTTCATTTCTCTATGCCTGTCCAAAACCACCAATTTTTTCTGTCATTTTGGTCAAATCTCCTCTCTCTACGATAAAAAAAACAGTCATTTTCAATTATTTTCGCAGGCATCAAGCGAGTCCTCTGCTCTATTTCTTACATTTCCAACATCCTTTGTACTGAAGTAAGGGAATTAGAAGAACATAATGTCATGGCTGCAGGCAATGAAAGAACTGACTGACCCAAACATGATGAGAATTAAAGTTAAGACGTAATTAGACCAAATAACCAACAGTCTCAGGTCCATATTGTGAATGAACAATACACCTGAGATGAATCACAGCCATAGCTATAGCGCTTCATTTTTAGTCCAGATGGAACAAGACACTGCCATGAACACAGTGTGTTACTAGTGAGTATACCCATACTCAGTTCATTATAAATTGTTTTTTACTGGTAAGATGGGAAGAGCAGGCTGACTTCCCACTGATTTATTTTTCACCTTCTGTGCCGTTTTAGACACTTACTGCCTTGAGCAACTGTGGTCAAAGAGTTGCCGTCAGGACACTAAAATCAAATTACTATTGGCATGTTTACACCAAAGATTTAAAGGTTGAGGGACTGTAAGAAACCACCCCTACCAGGCAAACCAGATCTTAAAAGAAAGATTCAAATGGAGAGGGTTCAGCTTCAGCATTAACTAAAGCTTTGTCCATGTAAAAAAAAAAAAAGAAAAAAAAAAAAAAAGACACAAATCTGTGCTTAACCTTCCAATTTTCCTTGGAACTCTGACCATTCTGTCCATTCTCCTCTTTCCTGGTGTACTGATGTTGCAAGTATAAAAGTGAAGGTGAGTGGGTTCAAAGATACAACTTATACTTTATCTTGGAAAATCATTTAAGGTAGAAAGGTTCAGCTTGGTACTACTGGTGCTTACAGCTATGTGTTTTCTGTATCTGTGAGCAGATTTGCACAAAAAACAGCTGCAACTGTTGTATGGAGGCGAACATAGGCAAGGGGAACCTGGATTGATCACACACTTGTGTGACAACACAACCCATGGTTCTTCCTGATGAGGTGGCTGCAGTATATAATGCTGTTCCTACCCTTGGCATGTCTTTTTTCCACATCAGGATGGCGACAGGAAACCTCCACCACACGGTAACTCAAACAAAGAAACCAAGAATTAACATATAAAACATAATTAATGGTCACCCTACACTGTTATGTATGTGCACCTCAGTGGCGATTTCTCACAGGACTGCAAGGGAGGCCCGGCTTCCCCTAAAGTTACGAAAATTAAATGGTTAAATATGTTCGCTTGTGTTGA